>NC_134471.1:50566496-50679211 GCF_964194025.1 Convolutriloba macropyga
AACACTTTAATGTGGTTTGTTGGGCTACTATTGTTTTTTTTTCTCTTGTCTATTTTGATGTTCTGATTTCGGTAAGGTTAGGTTAGAGAATTTAATGCACGACGATTCGAGTCGTTTCCGGTATGTTTTTTTGTTGATTCGTCGTCTCCATCGACGATTCTTGCGACCTGACATCTTGGAATTGACTTTTTGAATTTCAATGACTTCCACTGCAGTTAAAATGGTTGTATATGACGTCATTTGTTCTGCTATTAGTTCAACTGCGTGACTATCTCACTCAAAAAAATGACTTCTGAACTCACTTAATGAGCTTTAAATTTTATTTACATTTACGCGTTAAAGTTCAATATTGTGCATATACGTAGTGCCAAACGTATATGCCCTAATTCTTAAGTATTCGAGTCCTGAGTTTTGATTTCGAATAATAATTTTGAAAGAGCTCTATTAAAATTTTTTCCTGATAGTGCGCATGTGTCCATAAAAGTGGCAGTCCAAATCTAACGCAAAAAATCTAGTGGTCTATTAAAGGACTGGCGGCCAATCTGGCCGCCAGTAGTTTCAATCTCTTTAGTAGTTTCAATTCCATGTAAGGCCACAGTTGTCAATGGCGGCTATTTTCCTGCAATCCGCCGGCTATGTTTGAGAGGATTATGGTTAAAAAAGTTGTCGGGATAAAAAATGAGAAATGTGGTAAATGTGTGATTAAATTGTTGATAAACAAAGGAATATCACATTTGAATGCTATTATCTCTTCCTCTCTGGGAAACATGTATCGCCCAATTCTGATCATCAGTTTAATGTCTACAATTTTTTTTGATAATTTCACTGCAAAATGGTAGACGTTGAAGTCCAGTGGGAACATTTGAAGGAAACTAATGAACCAAAATCAGCTGGTGCTCAAGCTATTAACATTGAGTTGGACATAAAAATATCAAATCAGTTTAACACAAATCTAATTGACAGAAAAACAATACAATGGGACAAAATTTAACAAGAGATTGCATCCAACACATGTGCAAAGCAAGTCCACGATATAGCACCCAACATATAGCAACAAATAGACAACGATCAACCTACTGCCCGAATTTGGACAAACGTGGTCCTCAAAAGACCCCACCTCTTGTCCTGCAAAATGAAAACATTGCATCATTTGTGTCATCAAGAATCAATTTGCTAGAGTACCTCAGAAGCCAATTTAAATTAGAACAAGTCAATAAATTTGAAAGCAAATACACGCTAGACACCATCGGCGAACGAGTCAATCAATTTCCCAACCAAATTCGAAACATATGCAATGCCAACTATGATTAGGAAACCAAAGCAACTGAAGGTATTATTGCTATTGCTGAAAGTATTAGAACAACGATAGCAGACCCACTCAATTAAAGAATAAGTATTGGAATTGTTTTGTGGATTTGGGTAGTGATTCGGGTTCACCGATGAGAATATTAGTGTGGACCAAAAAAACCTTAGATATTATTGAAAAAGACTTAAGAGTATTCTTGGATCTCTTCTTCCAGAAGAATCCTGGACTCAAGCAATCCTACCCATAACCCTATCAGGTTTGGGTGTTTGCCAATGCCAAGACCAGTATACGGCATCATACATTGGTTCCGTTCTGTCCTCTGAAGATCATAGTTTCAAAAATAACCGGGTTAAACCCAAAAAACTGCTAAGTTTTTCAGGATCTTGATTCTAGTGTAGCACAACTGGACATTCCCAACTTTTTGCAAAAGCCGATCCACCAAGCTCATAATAATGAAAAGTTTCAAGGTCTCAAAGAGAATCTATCTTCTGAAAGAGAAACCACCCGAATACTCTCTCGTTGTTCGACAAGCTGGAGCATGGTTGTCTGCTCCCCCATTCTAGCTCTTGGGTCGTATGGCGCCAAATGGGTCTAAAATTCATGCAAAATACAGGTGGGTTGTCCCTGTCCACGACGCCGAAAGAAAGTGCCTGTTCTGTAAAGCAGGAGTTCTTTACATCTATGGTTATCATAGCATTGCGTGTCACAGTCTAGGAGACCTAATTGCAACTGTGATTCGAGGTAAAATAGTGTCTGCTTGCTCATCTGCAAATCTCTCACCAGTAGTGGAAAAAAGCCATCATTCCAGAAAGCAATTACGGCTCGGAGACATCTTTGTCGCGACTTGGAAAGCGGGGAAGCCTGCCGCATTTGATATAACTGTTACCTCGTTGTTGCAACCAAACTCTCTCTCTAATGCGGCAAGAAAGGCGGAATACGCGCTTGATGCGGCAGATTGACGAAAATATTGCCTCCACGACGATAACTGCGCAACAATGGAAATCACATTTGTTCCCCTTTCAATCAAAGCCCTGGGTGGAATATCGGCAACTTTCAAAAAAACACTCAAGAGTGTGGCTGTGTTGAGTGTCAATCGTTATTACATCCTAGCGCAGATGTTGTCTGCAGCTCTCTGTAAACTCATATAATCAAATTCATTAACGGTTAATTTGTTGTATTGACACCCATAATTGTCAATTAAAATAAATTTTTGTTAAAAACAATGATCAATACTGGCGAAAGACCAAAAGACTTAATGAACGCAAAAAAATTTGAAGCTCGCGGTTGAGAAAAATCGTTCAATTGAAATCAATAATTGTAAAGTTTAACAAGCTCAAATAAAATAGGTTAAAACTGGACTCGAACAATTTGTTCTCTTCCAAATATTGGACAGCCAATACGAAAGAATCATACACTAGCCAAAACTATTTTCATACAAATGTTGATGCCTATTCAAACAGCAAACCCAGGATGACTGCCCTGATTTAACAACAAGAATTGGCAATGCCAACA
This sequence comes from Convolutriloba macropyga, assembly GCF_964194025.1. Lineage (NCBI taxonomy): Eukaryota > Metazoa > Xenacoelomorpha > Acoela > Convolutidae > Convolutriloba > Convolutriloba macropyga. Next base: position 50,569,315 of record NC_134471.1, read on the forward strand.
TACACATTTTCACCAAGATTTTAAATAAATACACCCACACAAAAAAGGCGTTGAATACCAATTAATTCACAACAAAAGTTTACTCAGAAGGCATTCAATTCATCGAAGACGGAAATATCATAAAAATCAATTGTTTTGTATTAAAAAAACATTTCCTTGATCGTCATAACAGTCAAACTTGATAAGTTTGTAACGTTAGTTTTAATAGTGAAGAAATTCTAAACAAATCAGTTCAAAAAGCAAAGGTCTAGTAATCATAATTTAGAAAACACAATCCAACAGATTTTACACGAAAATCCAAGTAATGAAACGGCACATTCCTAAGTCGTAGATATAAAGTATGCATACTTCCAGATGAAATTAAACCCAGAACCGGCTCGCCATTGGAACTTCAAGATCTAGTCGGTGAATCGACTGAATTACAGATTCTACGGTATGATAGAAAAGCCGGCAGGTTTCAAACAACCATAGACTATACGTGTATTGGTCTTGAAAAAAACCCACAGCTTGCTAGACATGATTTTTTGATTCGAAGTTTATAGGCAAATTGCATATAATTATTTTATCTATCTGCCTTAAAAAATTAGATAGCAATCTTAGAATGAAATCCTCCAATTGTCCAATTGAAAATTTGAAATATAAATTCTAGCAAATGGGTATCTCAAAACTTGACTAAAAAATCAGCAATACCTATTATGTCCTCAAAAGCAACAATTTGTGGCAACCAGACTGACGTTTCAATCAGCTCCGAATTTTGGTGTCAACATAACAGATATACCCGACTCAGCACAAACTGTTTCAAACACTAAACGTTCACCAGAAGAATGTTTGCAATCGACCCCATCTACCAGTTTGTCAATTCACTTCTTGCCTTACTTAACATTCTGGTAAGTATTTATCAAGGAGGTACAAAAAGCATTCTCCGGATTGACATAGAAAACTGCAAGGATATCATTCCTGTGGTACGGTTGTACCATATTAAGTTCATATTCTGTTATTTAGTACCCAATCATTTTAAGTTTGCCCTTGTCTGATTAAAAGTCATAGTTCACTTATGTTAAGTTTGCCGCCGACTAATAAGTCAACTCTTCAGTTTTGTTCATATCACCCACTTTTGATTATATCTTCATTCGCTTAAATTTCCTCATTCAATTCATTAATTCTTAATCTACTCCGTTTGCAATCAGAAGAATCATGTTGGATTTGAGGAGGATTTCCACGTCATCAGATTACGACTATTCGTAATTCTATTGCTAAGCAAAACTAAAAGTGGTAATCCCACAAAATAGTACAAACTTGGATTCGCAACTCGAATCCAGTTCTAAAGTTCTAAAGCGGATTCGTGGCTCGTATACGTACCTCCACAGTCAGAGGTATCACATGGCGCAGTCAGCAGTCAAAGAACGTGCACTCCTTGGAAGCAAACCCTTTTGGGAGAAACCAACACTAGAACCACCTTTGAGATGGGACCGCTGGCAGATAATGTTGAAGTTGGCAATCCTGGCAAAAGAGGGCATTTCGATTGACACTCTACGCGAAGATCCCCCGGACAAGGTCACCCTACCTCCTGAACCTATATACGAGGATAATATTGAAAATAGCACATCTCAGATCGAAAGAGATAGAAAAATTCGAAACGAGCAACTTAAGAATGCGTGGCTAAATCGTTGTCAGAAGATAGAACTCGTAGGTATATTGTGTGGTGACAAACCCTGAAAGTATTGCGATAACAAAGCCGTCTCTCTGACTTATCTCAGCCTGGGGATGGAGGGTAGACGAATATTTGGTTCCCAAGAACCGACTATCCAGATTGATCGCGTAACAACAAATGATCTTTGGGAAAGCCTAGATCAAGTGTTTACCAAACAACGAAATATCACCTTTGATCGGTATACCTTCCTCACCAGGAAACAATTGAAGGGAGAACCTGTGGAAAAGTTCTACGTTGCCTTCGGGAACTGTCCTTGAATTGCGATTTAGGAAGCCATGAGGAATCAATCATTCGTGACGTCTTCATAGCAAACATGCAAGACGGCGAAATCCGAAGGGAATTATTAAAGGAAACAAGAACAGCTAAAAAGGCATTAGAAGTTGCCACGAACCTTGAGATGGGCATACAAAATCAGTTAAAGATATCTGGGACTTCTGTTCATCCAACTACGAACGAGATTACAAGTGCATCAGTGAACAATGTACAAGGATCTTGGAATAGATCGCGTCCATCAACTTGTCAATTCGTAAAGCCTACAATTTGTCCAAACTGTGGCTATGGATGGTCAGCCGCACATCGACAAAATTGCCCTGCCCGTGGGACGAATTGTAAAAATTGCGGTATTGCTAACCATTTCGGGAAAGTTTGTCGGAAACCTAAACTTGCATACAAACCGAAACCCAGAGTAAACAATGTAGATAATTCCGAGGCGGCCACGGTGGGTACTTCATCAACAGTGACAGAGCAAGTCAACCATATAGATAGATTGCTCCAAAAGCAAGGTATCTACGACGCAAACTACGATTCGGATTATGACGACTATGATGATAACTGTGTTGCTGCGATTTCTATTAATAGCGACTCTCGAGAGGTGGAGCCGGTGAATTTGGACATTTGTATCGGGAATACCAAGACAAAGGCTTTGGTGGATTCGGGGAGCGTGTGCACTGTAATCATTAAAAGTCTCGCAACCACTGTGGTGTCAGAGTGTAAAAAAAGCTATTGGGTACAGTCACCAGAGATGCATGACCTAGAAACTTTCTCTAATGATTTAATCAAGATCATTGGAGTGATTAAGACATCAATCAAGTGTAACGATTGGGTGGCTACTGACGTTGATGTAACAATAGTAGAAGATGGCCACAGACCCATCATCGGACGAGATCTCTTCCCAAAGCTAGGATTTTCTCTAACCCAAACAAACCAAGTTGCAATTGTCGATCAAAACCGAATGTTTAATCAAGAAACAGATAGCATTTGATTTTCCAGGTCTTATCACAAGAATCGGTAAATCTTTGAAACATTCAGTTAAACCTACATTTCATATACACTTTACACCTACACATCAAAAAGGACGCAGAGTCTCAAATATCTTACAACCCTAGTCAATGCCGTACTTACTTGAAGAAAGTTACACATCATAAAGTTACACATCATACTTGAAGTTACACATCATAAAGTTAAACAGTTGTTCAGATAAAAATTTCATTTCACCTATACTTATCAGGGTAAAAAGAGATAAAACAGTTAAACTGGCTTTAGATTCAAAAATTTTAAATAAATCTATCCATAACAACAAATAATAAATGCCGAATATAGATAATTTAATTGACACGATTCAACAAAATTTAAATACAGATGCATCACCGGAAACAGCATATTTTTCAACATTGGATTTGAAGTACGCATACAGTCAACTTAATTTGGACCCGAAAACGGCCCTTCAATATTATTAGCGGTGAGGGAACTGGTACATATCGCTTAATTACCGGTTTCTACGGACTAACTGACATGCCAGCAGCATTTCAAAAAGTAATGGATTATAGATTAGTTGGACTTAAGAATACTAATTGTTTCTTGGACGATATTGTAATAGTTAGTCGTGGTTCTAAAGAAGACCACTTTAAGTTAGTCTACAAATGTTTAAAAAAATTAGACGACAAAAATTTGAGAATAAATTTACCTAAATGTCATTTCGCTAAGACCGAAATTGAATGGTTAGGACACAAATTTACTCATTCAGGGATCGCACCACTTGAATTAAAAACAGCAGCAATTTTAAATTTATCAGCACCTAAAAACCTAAAACAATTACGCTCATTTCTAGGTTCAGTCCATTACCTAGGAAAACTCATTCTTAATTTATCCCAATTATGTCATCCACTTCGGCCATTACTTTAAAAGAACACAAAAATTGTCTGGAATGATGAACTTGAAACTCACTTTCAATCAATTAAAAATAAAGTAGCAAATGCAACAGAAAATACATATTATAATCCACACTTGGAAACGCGGATCAAGTGCGATGCATCTAGAGCGGGATTAGGAGCAGCAATAGAACAACGTTCACCGACAGGTTGACATACAGTTGCATTCGCGTCTCGTTTCCTAAACTCAAGCGAGGAACGTTATAGTGTAAATGAACTAGAATTATTAGGGCTTATTTGGCAAATCATTCACAATCGTCACAGATCATCGAGCCCTACTTTCAATTATGAAAGAACACCGGTCTAACAAATCATTTAATAGTCGTTTAACCCGTTGGGTAGATCGTCTTTTACCCTTTGATTTAAATATTGAACATATACCAGGCGCAAAAATGGGGCTGGTAGATTACTTTTCCCGCCAACCAAATCAAGAAGCATAAGTTACAAACAATTACGATGAGGAATTTGCGGTAGCAACAGTTACCCGCATTCTTGACGCTATTGCAGCAATTTATGTAAATACCACACAGCAAAACTGCCAATCACATCACTTTAGCAGCGTCAATTACACACATTCCACACGTGCCTCACATCCTCACTCAACAAACTATTCCAATTTGCTTTCTGTCATTAATTGTAACACTACTCAGTTGCTTCTCGAGAATTCTGCAAAAGCAGCTCAAATCCATCTCAATACAAATGTAAATACAACCTCAAGTCAAATCAAATCCAACTCTGAATTAAATTCAAACGCAACACACCCACAAACCCCTCCCACTCACAGCAGGGTCACGTTCCAGTCCACACCAAACTCAGCAGTAAATTCAACACGCTCATCAAGCGAAGTTCAAAACTCTCCCAACCTTGAATTGTCGAAGGAAGAAGTGTTCGAAAATAACCTCACGCAGTTATTTACGAAAGGACTCTTGGCCGTGCTGACCAGCAAGGACGCGGTCCTCAAAGAGATGCGCGATTGCATCTTGCAAAATGATCCACAACGGTGTAAGGAGGCGAACCCTTACTTTTTCTCATATTGGAGGGACCTTAACTTGCGATCCGGTTGCGTTTGCGAGGATGAACGTGTGGCAATCCCACACTCAATCCAAGATGCAGTGCTAGAAAGCCTTCATCTCACCCAGCCCGGCAGTTGGGGCATGATAAATGTGGGCAGGATGCGTTCTGGCCGTATATGCACCGTGAAAATCTCAACGAGGCTGCCCAGTGCAAGCCTTGTACTGATATTGGTAAGAATCTCAAACCAGTTGTTCCGGCGTCGAAATGGAAACCTTTATTAAATTGTTCCGAACCTAATGAAGAAATACAAATTGATTTCGGCGGCCCTATTACGATTGAAAAAGATCAAGATATTCATTTTCTTGCATGTATTGACCAAATACACTACTGTAGAAGTCATAGAAAAAGCTAACGGACCTAATGTAATTAAATTTTAGGTCCCCGTAATTTTAGGTTAGATCAAGCACGTTGTTTATTTGGATATAAACTAAAGAGTTTCTGCGAACAACATAATATTAACATAATAACTGCCCCTGCTAATGACCATAGAGCTATTGGATTAGTAGGGCGTTTGATACAAACTATTAAAAGACGCTTAAGCTGCATGAAATTAGATAGTAGAAAAAACACATTCACAATTAAAGAAGCAATAAAGTCAATAGTATATCAATTGCGTATATGCAAACGAAAGACAACAAATGTAACACCTTTCCAAGCACATTTTGGAAGAAAGCCGAACACACCACCAATCAATATTAGTACAATACCAAATTCATCAAATTTATCATATGAAAACATTCTCCACCACTATTTAGACGCTGATTCTGTTCCCTTGGAGGACTATCTCGACGAAAACGGAAGGGTGACCGCAGCGACATCCTAATAGAAGAGGCACTGCAAAAAGCTCGGGTGGATGTTGGACGCAGATACAATGGAGAGCATAACAAATCAGTATCCCGGTTCATAATGCATCCTAAACTCAACAACCCGATACCGCGGTCGGAAAAATCCTTGGAAATCAAGCTGGCGCGCAAAGTGTCCAAAAGGTCAAAGAGGGATCTCCGTGGCTTGTGGGAAACGTCGGCCCCGGGCAGTACGGTTTTGCGCACGTCACCTACGACAACCGTGATTTAAGAACCCGAAGTTCCTGAGGTCAGAGTGCGAAACAACGATATCAAAAATTGTTTCCCGCGCTGAGCGTAATACGGACCTCTGGCAATACGCCCAATGACGCCCTCTCCCTTATGAGCAGACAACGGAAGAAAAAATTGCGCAACATACGAAAGATCTCAAAAAGAAATATCGTGGGGAGATAAGAATTCGCCAGAGACCAACCCAGTCTGACGCTGCTTCACGAGTTTTGTCCGCCAACAGCAACATCACTAGGCCATGTCTTCCCACAAACCCAAAACACCACAAACAAGAAGCAGTCGTTCGAGACAATCAACCACCACGCTAAACACGTCGAATGCCTCCTCAGTTGCTGCGTCATCGGTCACTTCATCAACCGCTTCGCCTTCTACATCGAAAACCAAAAGAAACAGAAGAGCCCCAGATTGTTTTGGTTTTGAAAGCTTCGTGTGCTCAGTTAGAGATGACTCTGCTTCCCCTGCACCCAAAAAACATAAGACCGCAAACCCGGTCATAGAAACAATAATTCAAGAAGAGGCATCACAGCCTCCTGAATCGGAGACATATTTTAGCTGCCAGTAGTGAGTCCTCCCGCACCTCCTCCTGTTGGAACATGTTCTCCTGAGAGTTATGAATACGAAGATTATGCTAGGGAGATTAGCATGAGCGTCTCTGACGCAGAAAATCAAATTTAAACTGAGTAAAACTGTCATGTTAAAAACTGTTAAATTGTTGCATTCATTAAATTTTAATTCATTCCATTGTTCGATATTTAACCTAGACCTGGATTTGCGCTACCATTGCGCAGATTTTCTGTTAATGTTCAACTTTTATTTGTGAAAGTGTTTCGCTTACAGCAGTTAAATTCAATTTTGGTTACGTAGCAGTAAACCGTAAGTATTCAATCTTATGGGATCTGCACCTCAATTGTGCTTTAATTTATGTTTTATGTTTACGAATGAACGTAAATGTAAAGAATTTACATTAAATTAATTTCTCTAGCATAAGCCACTCAATTCCACTGCAATTTTCTGTTGGCTTGCTGTTGCTCTCATTATCTATTAATTATAATAACCAGTACATATGTTATTTATATCATAAATTTTACACTGTTGCAGTTTAAAATTTAATCAGAGCCGAAGATATGCGGTACGGTTGTACCATATTAAGTTCATATTCTGTTATTTAGTACCAAATTGTTGTAAGTTTGCCCTTGTCTTATTAAAAGTCATAGTTCACTTATATTAAGTTTGCCGCCGACTAATAAGTCAACTTTTCAGTTTTGTTCATATCACCCACTTTTGATTATATCTTCATTCGCTTAACTTTCCTCATTCAATTCAGTTAATCTTAATCTACTCCGTTTGCAATCAAAAGAATCCTTTTGGATTTGAGGAGGATTTGCACGTCATCAGATTACGACTACATTCGTAATTCTATTGCTAAGCAAAACTAAAAGTGGTATTCCCGCAAATTAGTAAAACCTTGGATTCGCACCTTGAATCCAGTTCTAAATTTCTAAAGCGGATTCGTGGCTCGTATACGTACCTCCACAGTCAGAGGTATCACAATTCCCTATATGCTTTCTTCCTGGAGAGACCGCAAGGTAAGTTCAGGACGTGTGTGCATCAACTTATTCGGTTAAAATCTTGAAGTCAACCTTAAAGCCGTCTTAGAGTCAACAACTTTGACTCCTCCGGAAGCTTGGGCAAGATATCACGTACTCGATATGAGATCTGGGCTTTCATGCACCTCTAGAAAAACTTTAGAAATAGCGCCAAATTTCCAAATTGTATAAAGAAATTGGAAAGAACTTGAAAACTTATCTCAGCGTGACATAGGAAACCACATGAACAGTTGAGAATCTTAACAGCGAAATTGTCTTTGGAGGACCCATTTTCGGTGAAAAAAAATGTTTTTTTTTCCAGCATGCATTGAATGATACTCAAAAAGTTCTAATACACAAACCGGTCAAATTTAATTTTTTAAAAACAATTCCATCGCATGCATGGAGTTCCGAGAAATATACGCTTAGATCAAGCCAGATGATTAGAATAAAAAATTGACGAATTGATTAATTTAGAATAAAAAACAAAGAAAATTGACGCAAAAGACCACAGATCAATTAGTTTGTCCGAATTTTTAATCCAAACAATAAGGAGACGTTTAGCGTGTATGAAATAAGCATGAAAAGAGACTAAATGTACATTGAAAGATAGTACACGTTCAATCATATATCAATTGCGGAAATGCAAACAAAGAAGTACAAACGTGTTGGCTGCCCAATTCCTTTTTGGAAAACTAGTGAAGATGCCTCTAGGTAACATAAGTACAAATGAGGATAGCTTTTTTTAAGCGGAAGCGACAAGCTGATTGTTTTCATTTTTCATTGCAAAAACATATTTCCACGCGCTGTGTACCTTGATGAAACTAAGTGGTAAAAAGCAGGCACAAATGATATTCAAGCAAACCCAAAATGTATGACAAAATAACAGCAATTTGAAAGAAAAGCTGTGCCGATTCACAATACACTTGAAGCTGATCCATGCAATTCCACCAAAGAAGGCTTCCTTAGAGCTGACATCAGCTAGTAAAATTAGCTGGCGTTCTAGTTGGGATCTTAGAGATTGTACGGAACGCTTGCACCCGTTTCGGTTGTAGACAAACCTCTTCAACGATTTCGATCCTCAAAGAACCCAGCACACAATATAAAAGAATGTACAACCAGGAACATAGAGAAATTCGCCACGAAAGCTGAACGCAACATAACATTTTGGACGTACAACCAGAGACGGCCACTGTCGTACGATAAAATCACAGAAAAATCTCTCTTCAGAAAACTCCAACAGAAGGACCGAATTTTACTATCATACATCGGCAGCTGGATAAAACTTGGGATTAGCATGTCAGTTCAAGCATTTCACGATCTCTTGAAATTGCGTAAACCTCTACTTGCAAAAAAATCTGCACGAGTTTACTCACGAGTTTTCTAACTGCAATAAGACGGACAGCCGATTTTCTTCGCTTGGTCAGTTTTTGATGCGCTACAAAGACCTTGAAACCTGGAATCTACCTTTAAGCTGAACAACAATTTTTGGTTGATTAGAGACTATTTATTCTGTCATCGAAAAGATGTTACAAATACCCCTTTAAAATTCCAGAAGCAGTGAATTTGGGCGGAAAGAGTGGCCCGAAACCTGTTTTCTCGCTGTACAGAGTATTTTGTTGAGTAGAGCATTGCGGAATGAACTCCAATTCTTCCGAGTGAGGTTTTTTGTTTTATCCTTCAAGGATCCTTTGTGTGTATAGGATGCTGTTTATCCTACTTTGTGTGGAGGGTGCTAGGCCATCTTATGCTAACATTTCAGCTGTGCAACCACGCTGAACTTGAGAACCAAACCTTTTTACGCACATGGCTGTTTCCTGAAGCTCATTTTGCCTTCATTTATTTGCCTGCTTCCTGGACGATCGTTTTTGGTCTCGCCATGCTTCACATGTCTTTTTTCTAAAATTTTTGGCTGGTTGTTTATTTTTTCTTCATATGGCCTCTGTTGCTTTACTTAAGTTGCAGCTGGTCACTGCTCACCATTTCTTCTTCCCGCTGACGTCCTCTTTTGAATGTCTCATGCAATCTTTTTGTTGTTCTGAAGCAATTGTACCATTTATTTTTTGCTATGATGTAATTTGTTGCAACCCTGGCCAATGGCAATTTTTCGAAATCAGGGAGGTTCCCAACGACACTTGAATATGCTGAGCTGGATCCAGCAAGATTATTTTCCGCTGAAGTTGAGTTTTCTGTGTTGTTGAGGAGCTGATCAATCTGCTCGTACAACTATTAGGTGATTCCCCTCTCTTTCCTCACATATTAGTGAAGCAACGAAATGACCAATTATCTTAGAGTTTTTAGATGAGTCGTGTTCGGCGAGCGACGGTCATCACTGACTTCCATGGCACCAGTGCCATCCAAATTTTGAGGATCATTTGGATCATTACAAGTCTAATTCTGCTTTCTGAAGCTATATTTTATGGCGTTGATTTTGCATGGTCCTGATCTTTTACGAAGTTAAATTGCATAAGAAAAAAAAATTTAAAGGGTTAATTTACACTCGGAACATAAATGGCAGATGTAAACTGGAGTTGGTGTCTGCAGAGAAGATCTTAGATTTTCTGTAACCGAACCCGACTTCTAAAATTAACCAAGTCAAGTCACCCTAAAGGCTATTAATTGCTCTCAAACGAAGTAAGTAGCAATTATATTAGTCCTGGTGTCTTTTTATGCGATTTGAAATCTTAAAATGTTCACCCCCTCTGTCTCACCCCCCCCCCCCATTTATCCCCCACCTTATGTTAGTCGCTTATGTTCTCTGCATTTAGTTTTTTCAGACGCAGCTCTTTGCGGGGCCACATGGCAATACATGAAAGTTTGAATATGAGAGTCTGAAGTTGAGCTATATGCCTTGGTCAACTATTTGGATTTTTTGAGCTTCATTAAAATTCAGCGATAAGTTGAATATTGCCATCGAGAGCTAAATCAGCCGAACTTGAACTTTGAAATAAAATGGCGTTTTTTTCCAGTCGTTTTTCTCGTTATCTAAGAAATCCATTTACTTTTGCTTTTCTGGCGTTCAATCATTGGCAGTTATAGGGCAGTTTTATTTTTTTTCGGTTCAAAAAATGATTTCAATGAATAAAGCGTAAAATTTGTTCAAAATTTTAAACTAAATATGAATTAACATTTAATTGTAGCCAGAATTCACTTGAGCAATTATTAATGGAGTGTAGATAATCTTCCCAGAGAACAGAAAACAGCATAGAAAAACTTTATAAATCATATGCAGCAATAAACAGTTGGATTGTTTGCAAAACAATCAATGAAGTTCTTTGTAATCGACAAACAATGGCAAACATTTCCTGTTTTTGGTGATGCTGGTTTCAGTAAAAATCACCAAAATAAATATAACTGGTATATAAAAAATCGCTAACCAAATAAAACAGTCCTCACTCAAGCAAGATTTCTTCTTGTCAAGTTGCAGTTTTAGTGACGTTTAGATTTTGAAGGAATAACTTTTGGAATAAGTTACAGAGCTTATTATTCTGATTAGTAAACGTAATTCTGATAAAAATAGAAAGCATGAACTTCATTGATTATACACATAACCAACGGGGAAATTTTGATAAGTCGGACCCTTTTCCTAAAACTATCCTTTCCTTTGATAGTACCCGCTACCCCGTTTTTAACATTCGCCATTTTAAATCAGATTACTTTGGCCGAACAATTTTAGGGTAATTTGGAGGTTTTTAAACCAGTCTAGGAAATGGGTTTCAAAATTTGGAATGTTTAGTGTAGCTGAATTAATTTTGATCCCGTTGAAAAAATATTAGCAATCTCATCATACACGATGTCTCGTCTATAATATTCACCATATCTTGCTAGGATCTCACTATATGATAACTTTTCTCGCACTTGCCTTTCACATTTTTTAAAATTCTTTTTAGGTCTGCGGATAAACCGAATATGACTTTGATGATTACTATTCATCATATCTGACTAAAAATGATAATTAGTAAAATTTTATCAGTTATGAAGAGAAACTCGGGTTGTTTATGAGTCCACAATTAGGTTTGGTTAGAAGGAGGTGATTCTGCGAGATTGCTGTTGGCTATGATGTCTTCGTTCCCAGAGCAGTCGCTGTCAAAGTTGCTCAGGGTTCTCGCAACGTTCAGTTGATCTCTCACTGCTAGAAGGTCGTCAACTGCTTGCTTTTGCACTATTGAATCCATCTCTTCCTGAAAAAAAAAGTAATTTGAGATATCTCAAAATGACATTTGTTGGCTATAAAGGCATGGAAATAGGTAAAAGGCTAGCAAAGTGACCTCTAATGATTTAATCATACCTTCCATTTCCAAAAAAACTGACCTCTGATCAGACTTTTCTGCGCCAAGATAAATCAGAGTTCATTTGGGTTTGAGGCTTTGAGCTTGAACTGATTGTTAGTGCGACAAATTCAAAATAATCTGGTTTAAAAAGCCTCGATATTTGTGAAAACAATTGTTATTTTGTATTTACGATTGATATCAACCTTCATAATGTACATTGATTGATTAATCCAAATTTTTTTCTTTTTGCCCCTGAATTATAGAATAAACCGTTTTTAATTGCTCTTGAACGCAGTTCATAGCAATTATTGTAAACGTGTGGGTCTTTTTACGACTCGAAGAGGGGTATTGAGATTCTATAGGTTTTTATGACTCGAAGAGGAGTATTGGTTTCCTTAAGTTTTTTTTACGACTCGAAGAGGAGTATTGGTTTTCTTAAAGTTTTTTTTACCGGAAGTACTATTCGTTCAGACGCTGTTTTGACCTAAAACCGAAAGTGAGAAAAGTTGCCGTGTAAACTAATTTTTCTGAGCGAGAGAAGTTTTTTTGATCATGCGCTGCGTTTAGTGATTGACTTTTTGACTTTGAAAAGTAGTTTTTGACTCAATGGCACATATAGATAACCGTTTTTTTGTCTAAGTGGCCCATTTTTTGCTTGTTATTTGGTTTTTTGTAGAAATGATTTTGTTGTTGCTTTATTGAAATGTAAACCTCAGAAATTGATAGCACAGTGTTTTGCAGAGCCTGAAAATGCGTTTCAATTTCCAAATTTGTACATATTTTGTGATTTTTTTTTGGTTAATTTTTGCCTTTTTTTCTATTAATTTCTTAATTTGACGATCTTTCAGCCGTCTTTTTGTCAAAAATCAGTTAATATGGCAACTTTCCTGTGATAATTCACATCACAGGAAAGTTGCCATAACTCAACGCCTCTTTCTACCTCGATGAAATTTTGTCTTATAAAATTGTACTCATGCTAATCCGATTTTGGTAGTTTTTTTTGAATTTTTGGCAGTTTTTTGTCTGCATTTTTATTTTAATTAGTACAAATAGTCTTTTTGTGGAACATGAGGGACTTTTTTTTGTTTCTATAAAAATTCAATCATTTTTTAGCGTTAAGTTTTTGGGAAACAGTTAAAAAAGTTAGAAACAGATAAAAGAAACAGATAAATCGTTGTCTTTATGTCTCGAATGCTGACCAATGAAATTTATTCGTTTTTCTTGATTTTCAGATTGATTTTTAGTTTTCAAACATCAAGAATTAGTCTTTGTTACGGTGTTACTGATATTGTGTCAGGCCATATTCTTCACTTTCTAGTTTGTATCAATCTAGAATTGTCCTGGCACCTACATTTATATTGGTTATATTGCTCTTTTCGGTTGTTAAAAAATTGTTTGATTTTAGCTTTTTCTTAGATTTTCGTCATTTCTTTGTTTTGCCATTGATTCCATTCAACATAATGCAGTACTGAGAGTTTGCTAAAATGTCTTATCCAAACTTTCAACTCATTAATATTTATTGCAATCTTCTTCCTGCATTGGTATTGTTTTTAAACGATTTTGTTACTTTGAATATTATTCGTTTGCTTATGTCTTTTCTATGATTATTTTTATTTTTGAATTAGAATGAAATCATGTTGTCTAGCGTATATATGAAGAGAAAGAATGTATGTGTTGTTTTTGTTTGCAGTGATTAGAAAACTAATTGTAGTGGTTTTCTTATACTTAACTTTGAGCGTACTTTTTTGAAAAACTTAACTTATTTTCTAAGATTACTATCTGCCGTTTGCTTTCTTGATCTTTTTGAGAGTAGAAACATTAATTATTTTAGGCTAGCAATTGGTAGCCCTGTCTGTTTTTCAGTCTATCAATATTTTGACCATCCTAATTATTGGGGACTTTTTCAACGCTACCGAACGTATTCAATAGTATAAAGTTTTGCTGCATTTTGTTTCTCTTTGTGACAGTGGTTTAAATTTCACCGATTTTTATATCAAACCTGGGGAGTTAATGAGTTAAAAGTTTAGTTTAAAAGAAAATGGCTACAGCTTTATTCGAAGTTTTGAAGCTTCGAGTCGCTTCCGGAATTCTTCCGGCTATGTTTTTTTTACCGGAAGTACTATTCGTTCAGCCGCTGTTTTGCCCTAAAAGAGAAAGTGAGAAAAAGTGCCGTGTGAATTAATTTTTTCTGAGAGAAGTTTTTTGATCTTGCGCTGCGTTTAGTGAATGACTTTTTGATTTTGAAAAGTAGTCTTTGACTGAATGGCACAATTGGATAATCGTTTTTAGCCGTTTTTTCGTCTAAATGGCCCAGTTTTTTGCTAGTAATTTTGTTTTTTGATGAGTAATTTTTATTCAATTCTATATTGAAACGTAAACGTCGAAAATTGATACAACAGTGTTTTGCAGAGCCTAAAAATGCGTTTCAAGTTCCAAATTTATACTTATTTTGTGATTTTTTGGTTAATTTTTGGCTTTTTTCCTATTAAATTCTTCATTTCTGGATCTTTCAGCCGTCTTTTTGTCAAAAATCAGTTAATATGGCAACTTTCCTGTGATAATTCACATCACAGGAAAGTTGCCATAACTCAACGCCTCTTTCTACCTCGATGAAATTTTGTCTTATAAAATTGTACTCATGCTGATCCGATTTTGGTAGTTTTTTTGAATTTTTGGCAGTTTTTTGTCTGCATTTTTGTGTTAATTACTACAAATAGTCTTTTTGTGGAACATGAGGGACTTTTGTTTTGTTTCTATAAAACTTCAATCATTTTTTAGCGTTAAGTTTTTGGGAAACAGTTAAAAAAAGTTAGAAACAGATAAAAGAAACAGATAAATCGTTGTCTTTATGTCTCGAATGCTGACCAATGAAGTTTATTCGTTTTTCTTGATATTCAGATTGATTTTTAGTTTTCAAACATCAAGAATTAGTCTTTGTTACGGTGTTACTTATATTGTGTCAGGCCATATTCTTCACATTCTAGTTTGTATCATTCTAGAATTGTCCTGGCACCTACATTTATATTGGTTATATTGCTTTTTAACATGAGGGACATTAAATTTATTTCAATGAAAAACCACTCAATTTTTAGCGTTAAGTTTCTGAAAAACAGTTAAATTTTTTTTCATAAATGCGGTCTTGAAAATTTTTTGACCATTTTTTTGCGAAATGTTTCAATTTTTCGTATGTTTGAATTCTGCTTTTTCTTTTATGCTCTGTTCAGGAGGATGGATCGTTGTCTCGGATAAGTTGTTGTCTTTTCTTTGTCTCAAATGCTGAACAATGAAATGTATTCGTTTTTCTTGATTTTTTAAATTTAATTTTTAACTTTCAAAAATCAATAACTAGTCTTTGTTACGGTGGTCCTTACATTGTTAATTTTTGGCTTTTTTTCTATTAATTTCTCCATTTCTGTATCTTTCAGCCGACTTTTTGTCAACAATCAGTTAATATGGCAACTTTTTTGTGATAATTCATATACTCAACGCCTCTTTTTACCTCGATGAAATTTTGTCTTATAAAATTGTACTCATGCTAATCCGATGTTGGGAGTTTTTTTTGAATTTTTGGCAGTTTTTTGTCTGTTTTCTTTGTTTTAATTACTAGAAATATTCTTTTTGTGGAACATGAGGGACTTTAATTTTGTTTCAATAAAAAACCAATCATTTTTTAGCGTTAAGTTTCTGAGAAACAGTTTTTTCATAAATGCGGTCTTGAAAATTTTTTGACAATTTTTTTGCGAAATGTTTGAGTTTTTCGTATTTTGAATTCTGCTTTTTCTTTTATGCTCTGTTCAGGAGGATGGATCGTTGTCTCGGATAACTCATTGTCTTTTCTTTTTCTCAAATGCTGAACAATGAAACGTTTTCGTTTTTCTTGATTTTTTAAATTTGATTTTTAACTTTCAAAAATCAAGAATTAGTCTTTGTTACGGTGGTCCTTACCTTGTGTCCACATTCTTCACCTTCTATTGTTTTTTATCATTTCAGCTCTGCGCCCGAAACTACCTTTATACTGATTATATTTATCAGTTGTTGAAAAATTAAATGATTTCAGCTTTTTCTTAGACTTTTGTCATTTCTTTGGTTTGCAATTGATTTCACACAACATAAGGCACAACTCCGAGTTTGCTAGAAATCATTTTCTAAAGTTTTCGCTGCTTTCCGGCCTTGGTATGGTTTTCGAACGATTTTTTGCCTTTGAATATTCTGTTGCTTATTCCTTTTCTATGATGATTTCAATTTTTGATTAAGTATGAAATCATGTTGTCTAGCATATATACAACAAAGAAGAAGTAGGTGTTCTTTTTCTCCTAATTTCAGTGGTTAGCTATCTAATTGTAGTGGTTTTCTGATTCTTAATTTGAGCATTTTTTGTTTTATTTGAAAAATTTGATTTAGTTTCTAAGATTATTATCTGCCGTTTGCTTTCGCAATCTCTTTTGAGATTAGAATCATGAATTATTTGAGGGCAATTGGTAGCAATGTCAGCCTTTCAGCCTATCAGATTTTCGACTATCCGTTTTTTTGTACTTTACAAGAACTCTTACGTTACCAAACGTATTCAATAAAATTTTGTTCCTCTTTGTGACAGCGGAAGAAATTTCACCAATGTTTAGATCAGTCCTGGAGGGGTAACGAGTTAATGATTTAATACAAAAGGAATTGACTTCAGCTACGATTACGGTTTTTTGTTAAGTTTTGACGATTCGAGTCGCTTCCGTAATTCTTCCGGCTATGTTGTTTATTTTGTAGCAGAAAGCAAGTTTGTTCATGACTTGAATTCTGACTTCTTTCTGTTCGAGCATTTACCTCTGTTTTTGATTGTTGATTTCTGATTTTGAACATTGGACTTTAACAGTAGCTTCGTTTGTAATGTATAGTAATTAGGAACTGCTGGTAATGTTCAAGGTGAAGAGGTCATTTTGAGATTTTTTGTTCCTATATAAGTCACCCCTAATTATCTAAACTATGCCACACCACCCCACACCACCACTTATCAACCCCCCCAACCCACCTACCCCCCAACTACCCCAGCTCTACCCACCTCTTCAACCTATCTACCCACTCACCCCACCTAGCCCCCCCCCCCCTCCCGGACCTAAAAAATTGTCGGCATTCTTAAAACGCTTTAATGTGGTTTGTGGGGCTACCTTTGTTTTTTTTTCTCTTATCTGTTTTGATGTTCTGATTTCGGTAAGGTTAGGTTAGAGATTATAATGCATGACGATTTGAGTCGTTTCCGGTGTTCTCTCGGCTATGTTTTTTTATGCAAATTTTTCGCTAGAGAATTTTGCGCTTTTCTTCTAGAACATTCTTTGACTTCTCAAGTGACTTTTTCACCCTTCGTTCATCATTTTTAGTGCGGGTGGCCATGGATCCGGAGGTCAGTGGTTCGAATCCCAGTTGGGTCGAGGTTTTCTGCACCCATAACGAAAAATTGATCTACTAAAGACCGTGAATTAAATTGCTTCGCCTGTCGTTCAAGCGCAATTCTTCCGACATTTGTCGGTTTATGTTTAGATCTTCAAAACTTGCGCGCTCTTCCAACAGGTGCATGCCAACACACTAGATGCGTTCAACAGCTTTCTGGTAGCCCCGATTGTAGTTAACTTAACTGTTTTGCAGTCTTTTGAATTGTTTTGTTCTGAACTCTACAAACAATTTATTATTATTCCCACATCTTTTGAAAAAAATGGGAGAACTTTATGCCAGCCCCACTTTTTTGTTCACACACTTTCACTTGTTTTGAGGGCACCCCATACCAAAGCGAGAAGCTTCGAGAAATTTTTAAAATGATTAAATAGAAATTTAGTAGCATTTCATGTCGATTTTCCTTAAATTTTTGACAAAGTTTGTCAAAATTTTTGATCCTTTCGATGATTAGACACAAGTTTGTTTTTTCAATGCATTACAGACCAGTCATTACATTGCCTTACTAAAATGGTCTTTGTATACAGCTGAAGAACGCCAAACTTTTGCAGTTGCATTATCTCGTAATGTAAATGATTTTCAACAACTTAAAGCCAGGCAGTTTTATATAACGATATAAATGTGCGCTTTCAACCTCTTTTCAAGTCTCAGGGGTAACTCTGTCATTTTATTTCTAAAGATTTCTAAACTATAGTGTTTTTATTTAATCTGTTTTGTTTTTTGTCTCCATTATTTAATTTTTGTTGCATAATTTGTTGACCTCAAACAACTTTTGAAAATAAACGCGCTAGGTAATCAGATACCTGGTTTTTTTTTGCATTCTGCTTCAAAACTTTTTGCGCTCTGTTTTTTCACCAAGAACAAGAACATCGTTTTCGTTTGAGCTAATTTGTAGTTTTCTCAACATTTCGTCTTCTAAATGCTAGTTTTATTCACTGTTGATTTAAAATTGTTTTAAAACAGACAAATTGTTTTAATTCAGAGAAAAAATGAAAGAAGAGAGAAAATTTATTTGTCAGATTGTAAATTTGCACCCACTGGAAATAATCACACAAATAATATGAAATCATTTTGCTGCAGTGCGTATTAATGAAGCAATTGTGAAACAAAAAATCTTATGGCTGCAAATAGGATGCTTTGAAACTTCACTGTTTTCAGGGCGAGGTACAAAACTTGTAACTAGTTTTTTTTTCTTATTTTCCTGGTTTCAGGATTGGTTTAGGTTCATCAAGATAAAATACGTTTATTGGGGTACTAAATTTGTTAAATTTTTGCAGTCATATTCGCTAGTGTCTTTTCATGTTGGTATTATAGCATCACACTTTCATTGGAATTTTTAAAAAATTAGTTGCAACTAAAAAAAACTTCGGTAAGGGAAGTTTACTGAAGCATTTTGGTTTAGATCAAGTATTCTCATTTCACATCATTTTTCCAACATTAGTTAAAACAGTTGTCATGTCAACTTTATCTTTTCCCATATCGTAAAATGAAGGGTGTTAAGTTTTCAAATGGGAACATTGTGTGCGGAAACACGCTAGCCTTCTTGTTTTGATATAGAAGAGAATGGAGCAGTTTGCATTTAAGCTTGCAGCATATTGTGCCAAGTCGAGGGTTTCGTCGAATTTTTTATAAGAAATTTGCTGACAACCGCTGAAAAAAAATTTTCAGCGGATAAATCTTGCATAATAATCCGCTTATTCTACTGAATTTGTAGCGTCTTTCTTTTTAAAATTTCAGCACTTTTCAGCCTATTAAGCGGATAATTATGTCAAATTTATGCGCTGAAAAAAAACATCATCGGCTGTCAGCGCATTTCGTACATAATTTTCGGTAATTTGTTTCAGCACCTATCTTACACAATTTCAGCACTCATCTTACTCATTTTGAACGCCCTCCTTCAAGAATTTGGAAATTTTTTTGATATTTTTTCCGCTTCTGTACGTACAGAAGCAGCACCGGGGCAAGAGTTAACAGCATGCAAAATAGCAGTGCAACTTTAAAGCTGTTGGAAATCTGCCAAATGAATAGGAACTTTGTAAACTTTTAAGATAAAGCAGTTATCGCAGCTGGAGTATATAGCCAAAAAACTTGATTGAATGAAGCCAGATAGCTTAAGTATAATTGTCTTCCCTCCGTTATATAAGATGAAAGTGTTACGTTTTTCAGTGTTCTGTTTTTCAAAAATATGAAGTATCATTAAAAAAGCAACGCAGATTTTTGATTGATTAATGGCTCTAGAAAAATGCAAGAGATGAAGAACCCTACATGCTGACTAGGTCATGAGCAATCATGAGCAATAAAATGGCACGTAAAATTATGTAAGAAAGGCACTGATCCGCTGAATTTGAAAATTCCACAAGTGCTGAAAATTGTTAAGAAAGGTGCTGAGAAGCTGCTGAAGGTTTGCAAGAGAAGTGTTGAAATTATGTAAGAATGGCGCTGAATCTGCTGAATTCGACATTTTCACAAGTGCTGAAAATATGCAACAAATCTTACATAATTTTCGCACATTCAGCGGAGTTCTTAGAATAATATCCGCTTACAGCTGCTGACCTCTGGGTATCTCCATAAACTATGTTGGATAGAGTAGGAGCTTACTTGTGAGTAACCGTTCCTGAGAGCCCACTCGATTGGGTTCAACCCCTCTTTCTCCCCCTTCCGAGTGAGGGATGCTTTTCCCAGGTGGACTAGCACCCTAGCACACTCGTGGTAGCCTTGCTGGAATGCCGTCATCAGAGCAGTCATTCCTGCAAGCAAAGTTTAGAACAAAGTTTGAATGATCACAAACTGTTCTGTCTTAACGTCAGAGAAAATGTCTTCATGTTTTTTTTAGATAAAATTGCAATATGCAGAACAACTGCATCTTCGGGATACCAAATCTAAAAGACATAAACGTATAAAATAACAGCACAAACAACATAAAACATCTAAGAAAAAAAAATTACGAAAGTTGAAACGACTATGAAAATTTAAGTTTAAACAAATATAATGACTTCTCAGTCGAAATTTGTAGCTGTGAAGATTTGGTGTCAAAATGCAAAGCTGTGCTCATATCTTTAGAAGTAATTTATAGGTCTGAAATAATAGAAATAGTGACGGGATTATCTGCCCATTTTTAAGAGCGACAGGTTTGAGCCGTTTTCTCCAGCTGATTTGGGGATTCCAAACAAAACTTATCCTGTCCAGACTTCATAGGTCTCACGAAATTGTCTCCGTTCTCTATGCAAGCGAATATCTGTTTCGAATCCTTCTCTTGTCCATTTTAGTTACCATATTTTTAGGCCAGAGTTTCCTCGTGATAATAGATTATCATAGTTTGAGAAATTGACCTGTATTCTGGCTATTTATCACAGGACACGATAAAATATCGTTTTTATACCTTCTCCGTCCTCGTGGTCGACGTCGAGTCCCAGTCTCCTGTAGCACTTGACCAGGATCTCGGTTCCAATGTCATTGCCCACTCTGCAGCACATAATCAGAGGAGTACACCCCAGGTTGTCGGGTACATTCGGGTCCACCCCACGCTTGACTGGAAATAAGAGAAGCCAGTGACCAAAACACCAGAGTATATTGCATTAATGCAAATGAGTTTTTGTTATTGTTAAGTCTAATCTTTCTGACGGGCAATTTTTCCCCTGTGACGCAGTAAACGCTTGAATTTTAATAATGCCGCCCATTGGGCAAAAATTTTCAAGCTTCATAGCAGTAGGAAATTTTTAAAAACTGCTTTACATTTTTGGAACAGTGAAGAATTTGTTCATGAAATGATAAATTTATTAGCCGCTCAGCTTTGTTTCCTGACTAACATTTTTGAGGTTGCCAGATTTTATGCATTTGATGCTAATTCGAACGTAAGAAACGTCTAATCTAAATAATGATATGACTCATTAATTCCAAATAATTGTTCCCTCTAATTGACCTGACTGTCTTTGTAACCAACTGTCTTTGAATAAATCAAAAATTAGTTTCTTACAGCTGAAGTCAAAATATTTACTAAGTATTTTGACGAGTTCGTTAGCCCTGGACTGGCATGCATAGTAGAGTGCAGTCTTTCCTTCCGCATCCTGGATGTCAGTGTATCCCCCCTTGTCAACTATCATCTCCACCATTTTTGTCCGGGTTCTGATCTCAGGAATGGAAACCACAGCTGTGATCAAAGCTGTGCGACCCTGTGAATCCTGAAACAATTTCAAAGATATTCTGCCAAGTTTTGGAGAAATAACGCCTCATGGGGTGTGTACAAAACATAACGAAGTAAACAGTACCTGTCAATTCAGATCAACATGATGCAAGAACTTTAAAAAAGACTCGAGAGATACGCTATTATTTAGGCAGTGATTATATATATATATATATATATATATATATATATATATATATATATATATAGTATATATATATGTATATATATATATATATATATATATATATATATATATATATATATATAATGCTAATATATATATATATATATATAATATATATATATATATATATACGCTAATATATATTTATGTCAATGAATGGTGAAAGATCATCGCTTTGATAAGCGTTATTAAAAGCCTCTGATATGGGTTTCTGTGAAACTAAGATTATTTTGTTTAGCTATACAATAAATTTGAATCTTTAGTTTTTATGGTATCATATCCGTTTCTCCTACATTTGTCTGCTGAATTAATTTTGAGACCTGTGTTTGAACCTGAATGTACTCAATAGAGTATCTCTTTTTTAATTCGAAAGTTCAGGTATAGAAAAACCGAAGTGGAACAGAAAGTTCCAAACATTCAAAACAGTCAACTACAGTTTTCACAAGTAAACTGTTCCTGACTGAATTTAGATGCCTAAAAATGTGGACCAGAAAACATAATTTACACAAAATTGAGCTACAGCTGAGCTATTTAAATAAGCAAATTGAGCTATTTAAACAAGCATCTAAGGTCTCCAATATACGTTATGCGCATGCCTTTTTTAAACTTTTTTTTAATGCGCATGCCTTTTTCATCTAATTTAAATTACAGATTTCTTTGCAACCAAATGAAGGACAATTTATAGGCACCACAATACAATGATTGAATGCCAGCTTTCTGAAAAGGACATTTTAGCTGAAAAAATATTCTTTGCAGAATCAGTGATTATGAAAAACTCCAATGTTTACTGTTTAAAAAAAAATCTTAGCTGTCTCCAGCACTCTTGCAGCCAGCTAAATTTCATTGAAGCTATATTGGCTATAAACGTAGCTCTCAACGAGTAGCTCTCAAGCCACTGGTGGCGTCCGATTTTATTTCAGCCTGGAAAAAATAAGTTCAATACACCGTAAGGCTAATTTATTAATTCTAATTTTTTTTCATTTAGTAGAACTTAGAAAAAAAAACCATTTTTCACTTCGCTTAAAATTATTTTAAAACATGATAGAACAGATGTACTGAAACCTTAGTTGAGACTACATATATCCGGTATTCTGTTGAAAATTGCCGCGAAATCTTTCCAAACCGTAACAGTTGAAAACATCAGTGAACATAAGAAACTAACGCCGGACCGATGGCCTTTAAATGACTAGCGGCGACTCATTCCTACTATCCTAATCCGCTATCCAGGTGACGATAGATTGATAGATTACTAAAAGGACTTAAATTGAATAACGAAATAAATTCTTGTGCTTTTCTATCTGATTTTTAGTAGTAAACAATTGAGATCAGTTACTAAAACTAAGAATAAGAGAGCGCTGTAGATCTGAAGCAGAACAAGAGAAGTAGAGCTGGAGAAAGTTACTCGAAAACTCAAAACAAATAAAGTTTTTACCAGTAAACCTTTGACGATTGAATTCAGCTGCCTAAAAAAAGTGTACGAGAAAATAAAATTACTCAAAATTGAGCTAAAGCTGAGCTATTCAAATAGGTAAGTTGAACTATTTAAACAAGTACCTCAACTCTCCTTTATACGTAAGAGAAAATGCAAAATAAGAGCCGTTTATATACAATAGTCTTAGGTAAATACTCCAAAGTATCCTTCAAAAAAACGGAATAAGAATCCTAAACACTTTGTATCTTAAGTGAACTCTATACTACTGATGAACGGCTTTAATTTTGAATCTACCCAGGCCGATTAAACCACTTGTCGGTTTGAAAGATTTGGATGTTTGCACTTCCTTAAAAATTGAGTTACTTTTGCGAAATCATTTCTTTCCAAATCTCATATCGATCTAATCAGTTTTTCAGAGATAGACTTAAAAGTCAAGATTGATTCGCAGATGTTTGGAATAAATGTTTAAAAACCAATCACGACTACAGTATTTCATTCATTCTTGATTTAGGTCAAACGCAATTTTTAAAATATATCGAAATTCAGTTTTCTTTTTTATCGGGCAAAGATCAAATAGGATCATGAAATCGATTGAGTTTTAAAAAGAATAAGACGCGAGGAGCCTTCAAAATGGCTGTAAAGATTAAAAGTTATGCAGAGAGTTTCCATGGAGACACTTGACCTATGCTAATGTACGCACGCGCATGTTCTGTCTGAATCTCTGGATCAACATTCTTGTTAATCATACAAAAAACGAAAATCATTTCTTATGAGACATAAACAATTTCTTAGCATGATCTTGCAGTAATTTGTAAGGATCATATTTATCATATGTATGATTAGTAAGAACAATATATGCTCTTTCTATTGTTGCTAAGTTTCACGAATTGTTATTTAGATTGTTATTTTTCAAAAAAACTTCCTGGCCGTTCTTTGACCAAATGATTTTTTTTTAACTGGCTGACTACATTATATAGAGGCGAAGATATTTTGGCATAGTAAATTTTTATTAATGAGAACTTAATGTTTTGTACTTGTTATTTGATCCCAAAAAGTGTTTCGACAAATTTCATGTAAATGCCAGTTTTGAGCTTAGTATGCTTGCTACGTTTCTATAAAACCATGCATGACTTAATATAATTATCAAGAATCAAATATGACTTACTAATGTGTTCAATTCCCATAGAATGATATTAAAATTTACAGACAGTTAAGGCCTAACCTTCTCTATCCTGCTAACATTTAAGTCGACCAATAGCGCAGACAGTAACACGAGATCTGAGTGACGTCACACAAGTACGTTGAAAATTCGGTGAATAAAAATAATTCGCCGACAAAATTTGTTTCGCTTCACCAAAATTTAAGTTTTGGACTTTATGGCGCGATTCTTAGTAACAACAGTTTTTGCACTGGAAAAAATACTATCCAGCCAAAACTGCTGAAATCTGATTTTCTGTTTTGTGTTTTATTATCAGAGCTCAAAATGTAAAACATTTGAATGACGAAAAATTGTTAATCCGGTTTTATTGGTTGTTGGCATTTTTAATTTAAACCCCGTCTTTCAATTTAAACCCCCTCATTTTGCATGAACTCATGAGCAGTTTTATCTGAGAAGATTTCATAATCAATTTACTGAACATAACCATTTACTGACTTAACCAGATTGGCTAAGTTCTCAAGATCTATTTTTAACACAACAACCTTCTTCATTTTCAAATTTCTATTTCTCTCGATGTGAAGAGATATCTGCAGCCGCAGTCTGTAAAACACGCCTATAGCCGATTTCAACTGATAAAATTGTCTGAGTGAAGCAACAGCCCACTAAGTCGTGTATCAGTTGGCCGCCCTTGTAGAGCTCCATTATTATACATGTTGTCACGAAAAAAATGTGAAAGTGATCGATATTTAACACAAAAAAATACTTTTAAAATTTTAGTTCATGAATTGTACAAAACATTTTTTGTTTCAGCAGTGTGACTTGGAAGAAAACAACAGGAAGAAAATTTTATAATGTGATTCGTTAAGAAATTTGTTGATGTTTATTACTTTATTTTGTTTGAATGATTTGAAGTATTTTTTGTTTCAAGTATATTTAACCGTATGGTTATAATTCTGATTTAATTATTGCAAAAAAAAAGACTTTTATATTGCTAATTTACTTGCTTCCAAACATTTACGTAGTGACATGAGTTTTGACCAAAGTGACTACTTTTTGTCCATAAGAAAAACAATCCACGGTTTCTTTTATCATTTGAAATCTATTTCTGTTCATATAATTCGAAAAACTTCATTGTTTTGTCACGAAATTCTGAATCATTAAAGAGTTCAAGTTACGATCTATTGTACTTTCTTGGCCGTTCTCTTTAATGAAATGCCATATCAAAATAAAATAAATATAGACAGTATTATTCACATTCTCAAGTTGAATATGCTAAATATTTAAGAACAATGTGACGTCACTAGACTGAATGTTGCCTATACAACAGATTTTGAATGGATAAAATTGCAAAATCACATTTGCCGAATAGTGTTGTAGATAAAGAAGATATAATAGGTCGTAGGCTTTTGTAAAATCATGCTATCAAGTTATTCCTGTTTCTTTTTCCATGGCAAAAATGTTGATTGTGAATATGACCATTCAAAAGAAAATCATAAATTTAAGGTATGCTTGGTTGGGGAACTCATGGTTGAAATCATTTCTAAATTCAGTCGATTCTCAGAAAGTTTTGCGATCCGCCTTGTGCCCACAAATCACCATGGTGCCCACGCAATTGAGTATTTGCCTTTTGTTTGTTCCCAGAAACCCTCACAATCGGGTCTTCAATGCAAGTTGAAACCCTCACAATCGGGTCTTTATTGCGGTCGTTGCAATACAAGAATCGGTAATGTACGTGCGCACATAAATTGCCATTCCAGTTAATAGTAATATTTACATCTGAGTGTAAAACTGCAATTTCAAACTATAGCCATTGATATGTACTCGAAAAAAGATTTATTTGATATTTGTTAATTAAAACAGCAGCCTGACAGTTAAAAGATATCGATAAATATAAATGAAGAACAAATATTTTGAAAACATCTGATTATAGTTATCAAGGTGATCAAAATATAATCAAAGTTGGCGATAAGTTACCCCAATCTCATTTGAATCAGACTATTTCGTCGCGGGTAATCATTTTGTGTACATTCACAAAATTTCACAAAAAGGTCAGCCAATCACGGAGAAAACACAGATTTTAGGTAGGAAAGCTAACTGCAAAGTAGTCACTACTCAAAAAGACGATCGGTGATATTTTGTAGAGCTAATTTGGACAGTCTTGAGGCTAAGGCGATAAAACATTTTTTGTTATTATTGTAGGTCAGTAATAGCAACAGCCTTTTGAGAGATGTTTGATAACTTATTTTTCGTAACAGCAGTAGTAGATTTTTTTTCTGAGAACATCAAAATGAATAGGAAATAAAATGGATGAAGAAATCTTTTTGATTCGACTAATATTAACTTTCTTCTCAAAAAATAAGTTATTTCCAGAAAATGTGGATTTTTAATCAACATCAGCAACGACAATAAAATAACTCCAATTTAAAAAAAAATTAATTGCGAAAAATTTTTTTAAAAAAATTAAATTGCGAAGATGTTTTGGTTGACGTTTCTCCCGATTAACTAGTTAATCGGGAGAAAACTCAACCAAAACATTTTCGCGATTTAATTTTTTAAAAAAATTGGAGTTGTTTAATTGTCAACAATTTCTGCCTTTCAAAACAACAGTTTCTGGTGTTGATTAAAAATCCATATTTTTCGAAATAATTTATTTTTTGAGAAATTTAATTTTAATCGAATCAAAAAGATTTCATCCATTTTATTTCCTATTCATTTTGTTGTTCTCAGGTAAAACTCTACTTCATTTCAAACAATTTGACGCATATTGGATGTATTTGACATTGCTGCAATGTGTTGCAGGTTGCATCAAATTACCGCAATGAAAAACACAAGTAAACAAAACGTTTCTAATTTAGTTATCAGAACTGCAAAACGGTACAAAAGTAAAAAAAAAAGCGCCGCTGCCAATCTGCTTCGTATCGTCATAAAATAAAAACTATTGTTTTCACTCAAAGTCCAATAAATTAAAAATTAGATTGTTGATTGGAGAAATTTAATTTAGTGTTATATGTGATCATTTTTTCTAGGATAAGCATTGTCATATAGTTGATTTTCACTCTTAAATATTTCCTGGATAAGCAAATTAAACTTAATTTTTGCTTTGATATTTATTTTGATTCAACTGAAGTGTTTCGTGTATATATATATATATATATATATATATATATATATATATATATATATATATATATATGTTATTAGAAAACGTACCTTTGAAAATGTTTTTTGACTTTTTAATCAAAAAACTCAGCTATGGCTTTGTGTAGTTTCTGGAAATAAATTCAAAGGTGGTTCTTCTTTCAATGAAAAATTATTCAAATGAAATATTGCTATTCTTGAATTAAAACTAATTGAAAGTTCCCAAAAAAACTGTCCAGAGAACAAGAAAAACTGCCAGTGTCAACCATTTAAAGCAAAGTCGACTCGAAATTAGAGTTTAACTGATCTAATTTTGATCATTATTCGATCGAGAAACCCCAAGAACTTTTACAGTTAGTTAGGCTTTCAAGGGTTTTTAAGGATGCCATTTGTGTAATTCTGATCAAAAGGTTTCCATCAGCCAAATTTAGTTGTAACAAAAAACAGGAATTTAAAATGCTCCTTCCCAGTTTTTCATTCCTTTTGAGATCTAAAAATACCGGTAAAAATAAAACCAAATCCTAATAATTTCTTGTCGAACGGTTAGCCAAGGGAAAAGGCAGGTTAGCGACAACTTTTATCAAAGAACTATTAAAATCTATCGGAAGAGCATTTATTGGTATTTAATACCTATTGGAAGGATTTGCCAAATTACCGTTGAAGCTGACAGCTGTTTTGGCACTAAAATTTATTGATAAAATATCACCTTCTAACCGCAAAAAAAGCAAAAAGTTTTTTGACATTTTTACCAAATTATGATTTAAATTGCAAAATTTAAATCATAATTTTTTCTCCAGACAAAACAATAATAAAATGATGTGGTCTTGATGAATTGAGTTTGGAAGATTGTAGATCTTAAAACACAATGAAAAAGCTCCAAACTAAAATTGTGCTAGTTCCTTTAAGCGTACTCTACAAATTTTTGGTTCGGGAAACTTGATTGCAAAACAATTTTTTAAAAATTATAATATTTATTTATATCTTTTAAAAATTAATACATTCTTATCGTTATTCAAATTGTACGTTTTTCTTGGATTTTGTACATCTGGTTAACAGCAAGACGATCTAAACCATTCAAAATTTGTATCGCATTTCTGCACTTTCAGAAATGTGTTGTGTTCAATGTTAAGTCTCATTTTATTTTTAGGAAACTTAACACCGAAACTGCCCATTTCTATAGACATTTGGACTGCAAATGCTCAATTTAAAATTTAATTCAAATTAGAAATTATCAAATCTGCTCAATATTTTTTGATTAATTCTAGCAGCTAAACATTAACAATTTTTGAAAGAAAAATTCCCACCAATGAGAATAGTTAAAGAAAATTTTCACAGACAAACATAGAACATTTGTTAAGCAGATTGAAGTAAAAAGTATCGCAAATTAAGATTTTTCGTTTTGTTGCCAATGTTGTTTGTTTTTTTAATGTTTCATAACAACATTCGGTACTGCACCATATAAATACAAAATTCATTCATTTTGTCAGCAAAGTGCGTATTAGTATTTTTTGTGGGTGCCGTTGCACCATTGCTCAGAATACGGCGTCAAAATGAGTTTTTCTCCGGATGGCCGAACAAATACAAGATTTTTGTTTATCGCCAAATGTACCACAAGAGGTATAGCCGCTTGAAAGTAGAAGAGAAGGATAAAATGTTTTTCCACTGTATTTTTTATCCCCAAAAAGCCCCAGAAACAAATAATTTGATAACTGCCGAACTATCATTTTTTATCGAACCAATTTAAAGCCCTCTGTTTTCAGAACGTCTTTAAAAAGGCAGAAACAAGGTAGTCAGGACGCACAGCTGTTTTTTTTCTTTTTCTTAATAGAAATTTGGATTCCTGAAAAAATAATTTGTCTACTGTTTATTTTTGAAAATTGCGTGAATGCCGGAGAAGCAGTAAACGAAAATTTTAATTCTTTTTTTTTTCTAATTTTAATTCTCAATTTTTAATTCTTAGGTTTTTTAGTTCATTTCCTCAATGGTAGTAAAATTGATCACAGGGAAGTTTTAGGGCCATTTGATGCGAAAATAAATCAAATTATTGTTACGAAGTCCGAAAACAAATCAATCCTTGCACAGTATTAAAGGTTAAACTTAGTCTGCGAAGCTGTTGATAACGCCTAATTGTCCAGTCAAAATGGATTCAATGAGACAAAGTGGTCAAAATCAGTATAAATAGTTGAAGATGGGGAATTATTTGTAAAAACAAATCTATTTTTTGAGATTAGACATGTTTTGAGGGGAGGAATCTTAATAAACCTTTCAGTTTTTTATTGACGTTTAATCAGTGCGCTGTTATAGGGACAAAATTTTGAATTCTCTCTTATCCCGGCTAATTGCCTCCTAAGATCTCAACGCTATGCGTCTGAAGTACCACTGTTGGTATACCCTAGTAATGAGCGGATTCAAATCTTGCAAGATTCTCGCAAGATTTTGAATTTTTTTTAATCACTAAGGCATACATTAAACACAGATTTAATTTCATAATTTTGTGCAAATTGAGTCTCTGATGTTGAAAATTTGACATTTAACGTCATGAATGAAAACAATTTCCATCAGAGGCGGAACTAATTATGTTGAAACGTCAAACAACGTTCATGGACATATGAATGAAGGTTTCAATTATTTTGTGCCATAAATTGAATTTCTAATTAGCAGTGACGCTGTTCACCAAGAAACAAACAAAATATCCGCTCACAGTTTTCAATTAAAAACGCGCACAATAAGTTCGATTAATTAGCAGTTTTCTGTTTTTCTGATTGACATATAGTGTGACATTGAGTTTTAAACATAGCTGTTAGAATATATCGTCGGAAATTAACTGGCAAAGATTTTTAGATCCGTCGCGTCAAAAAAATGGTATGAGACAAGAATTCTGTGCGATTGGCTAGTCGTAATAAATTTTTTACAAGCTAAATTCCATTTTTAAAGCAGAATTTAGGAAATTAACGAAAAGATGTGAACATTTGTTTTCCAAATTTGTTTCCACTATCCGTCAACCCAACCCAAACAAATCAATGCACATTATTCAGTCACTGAATCAATTATGAGTGCAAAAATGCAAATGCTACTACAAAACAAAGTCGTTCCAAGTCTTGAATGAGAATTTAAAAACTGGAAGAATCAAAACCACAACAGCAGCTAAGGGACTACCACAACATAAGGAACTGAATGATTTAACCTGAATAAATTTTTTTATCAAACAGCATGAGGTATGACAAAATAGTTAATATGATTGTTTGCATGCCACATGCAATTTTAAGAAAATTTTAACCTGAAAATTGTGATCAGCAGTTTCTCATCTAATGTTAGATGAGATCTCAGATGTTAGATGCTAATAAAATATCCAGAGGAACTTAATATTACAGCCGCAGCTGTTGAATCTGATAAACGTCTGTTTTCAGATTTAAGAATAAAAATCATAAATACAATTAATTGTTAATTTCTACAAAAGATCCAATAATTTTTCCCATTCTTGAGTTCAAGTGGTCACTGAGGCTTCGTTTGAGCTTGCATCTGAGTGCTCGCACCAGTTTTATCATCGCGTTGTTTATTTTTGTGACTTTGCTAGGAAAAGATTAAAGAAAATATTTAGATTTTTTGCTAATCTTCAGTCTTTTGACAGCTTCTGTTATCTTTGCGTGGTTTTATTTGTCTCATGTGCGTCAAGCAAAATGTTGTGACGATACAAAGTATGCCGTTTGATTTTCCACACATTTTTGAAAGAAATAATGATTTTCGAAACCTTAACACAGAGAGTATGTAATAATTAGTTCTGTTTTTACAATGCAAAAACCTTGGATTGCATTGATCCACTGCTTTTAACGACTGGAAGAGTAGTAATGGTGATCTAAATTTTTAAAAGGTGACTTGTTTTGACTTGTTGAGGACGTGTTTTTAGAGGAAGTCAAATGTGACAGGTTTACGTCAAGAAACGTTCAAATCTGAACAAAAGTCAAAATTGAAGTGAGAATTTTGCGTAGTTTTTGTTCAAGCATCATTATGAGAAAGAAGAAGAGAAGTAGGTGTGAAAAAAATATGCACAAATTGAGAGATATTTTGGTCACGTGCAGCTATTTCAAAACACTTTTCAGATTTAACTCTAAATTTTTCAGTGAAAGATGTTTGTCTCAACAATCTGAGCTAATAACAGTGTGTTTTGGATCATTTTTGAATTTTCAAAGCAAAAAAATCAATTTTTGGATGCTTTTTGGAGCAATTATTTACTTCTTGTCCTGTTGAACCGGTTTTTTACTGGCATTTTTTTCGCAATCTTCATAAATGTTTTGTCAATTTTGGAGATATGTTTGGTTGACGATTTCTGGTTTAGTGGTTCATTTGATCTTCCTGATTTAATGATTTTAAAGTGAGATATTTTTGGATTGATTTTATTCGAATTGTGTTGAATTTGAATTTATTGATTCTTCCAGTTTTTGATTCTTCCAGTTTTTAAATTCTCATTCAAGACTTGGAACGACTTTGTTTTGTAGTAGCATTTGCATTTTTGCACTCATAATTGGTTCAGTGACTCAATAATGTGCATTGATTTGAATTTATTCGAATTTTCTACCACTTTTATCTGTTTCTAAGACATCTGCCTATATTTTCTGATTTTCAGCTTTTTGCTATCTTTTTTACTCACTACTTACTCTAGAACTATTAGTAAGGCAACGCTACCAAGAATTGAGATCTTCATATTATAAAAGACAATTTTTACAGAAATAAATAATCACATTAAAAAATATTTTCAAGTTTTTTTGATGTTTTTTTAATTGTTATAATTCTTACTATGTCTCTAAAAAGTTGAGTGTGTCACTATTTGAGCTAAAAAAACTTTTGAAAAAGCATTCTTATTACGATTTAGGTAAGTCCTGGGTTAGCTTTTTGTAAAATTTTTTGTATTTTTTTTATCCTTTTCCTTTGTTCTCTTACTTAAAACCATTTTAATCAATCAGTTGGTTGTTGATTGTTGACTGAAAACTATTTTATTACACCATTTTTGGCCAGTCATCGTTTTTGAGTCACAACTTGAGTTTTCAATAACTTTTGATCTGAGAATTGGGTTTTTAGTTTTAATTTTAGTGTTAGTATTTCAAATTGATAGGTACAATAAAGAGGTGGTTATTTTTTGTTAGCAAAAATTTAGCTTCTTTACATCAAAGAGAGTCAAATTAGAGTGGTAAAGTTAATCAAGCTGGATTAGTGAGCCCGAAGAAAAACGATTGTGTTTGAAACTTGACTTTTCTGAAAATACCTTCAGGAGTATGAAACTGACATTTGAACACATTTTCAGAATTAGAAAAAATTTCCGCCTGTGTCAATTTGATTTCCGTATTCAAATTCAGTTTTTCTCTGGAGTGCTAATAAAATGATACACATGTCTTCTGATTTCTCATTTGCGCTTGTTTTCATTTGTTTTTTTTTAGTTTAATTTTGTATGTTCTTACAAACTTTAGTGAATAATTGTTTCGTGCCATTTGTTTATGATTTCTCTTTTTTCTCACTCTGTATCATCGATAATAAGTCCTATTGGATACTAGGATTGTAAAAAAGAGTCTATTCAGTAGTTCGAGCTCATGGCAATCTGTTCTCATGACTATCGGACCATTTGTTCTAAAGAATACTTAAAAAATTTTTTCTACGGCTTTGTGGTGTATTTTTGTTGTCTTATCAGTTATTCTCATTAAAGACAAGTCATGAATTGGTTAAAGGGATTGTTTTAATAGGTTGAATTTTTTCACTTCGAACCTAATGCTTTTTGAATCCTTGACAACAATTGTTTTTTATTAACATTGCCGGAATTCGGAGTTTTGTTGTTCACCTTGCCTTATTTCTTGGTCGCATTACTTAGAGGTTTTATATTTTGTTGAAAAATTCTTAAAATAATCGAAATTATTGTTTTAGTTGATAATTTTTGATTTTACTGACCTATACATTTTTCGTTTTCAGAAAATAATGCTGAATCTGTGAGCTTTCCTAGTATTTGTTGTATTTATCGTTAGTTTATGACTTGAACCCATTAATGGCTGATTTCATCGATTGCTTGCGAGTATTAAGTTAATCAGAAGAACCCTTTCATGGCGTAGTTGCTGCTTTCTGTAATTTTTACTCTATTTGTTTTCCATACGCTATATTTTTTAATAACCGATTTCATTAGTTGCTAGTGAGGAATGAGTGTTTATAGGTCTGATTTTATTTTTTTTGTCCCTTTTCTTTGCCGAATAGAAGTTGAATTTTTAAAGTTCCATGTTTTTGTTTTTTTTCTTTTGCTGGTTTCATTACATTGTCTCAAAAACAACAAATTTTTTGATTTCATAGTGCGGCGTACTATGGTCAACTTATTAGCTCCAAAAATTGGCTAATAGTTTTGTTGCTTGGGATACCGTTTACTGTCGATACTTTTTAAGCAAGTTCCTGAATTTTGCTTTGATTTTTAGTTCTGCTGTCCATTTTCAGCTAGTAGAACTGCTAAAGCTTATTTTATGATATCTAAGATGATATAGTTGGTCAGTTAGGTGGATACATTTTTTAAGAGTTTTACCATAAGATTATAGTGCATTTTTACTTTGAAACCACTTACTTTCAAAGATGTTTTAATTTTTTTACCAAATTCGTCAGTTTTGCTTGTTTTTGCTTTGTCTGGCATTTACTCCCTCAAAATTTTTGTATTGTCAGCTGATTCTAGGGATGCTTAAATTCAACATTTTCTTGGAACACTAAATCTTAGAAAACGAATTAGAATTTTTATAAATGTTTTTACATTTCTTTTTCGTTCATTTTTGCGCATGGAAGGTCAATGAATTCAAATTAAAACGTCAATAACTCTCGATTGAATAAATTTTTCATTTCCTTTTTGTTCTCTATAGAAATACAGTGAGAGCTGCCATTAACAAAAATTAAGTGATAAGACAAAAAAATTGAACTACGCTCAAATCTAAAAATTTCAAGACATAATAATTATAATAATGATTTTCAATGCCGCCTTACCAAACCAGTGTGATCTGTTGATAAGGAGAGTACAATATCAGACAAGACACAAAAGTTGCGGCAGAGCAAAAGTTCTTTTAGGGATTATAAAAAGTTGTAGTGATCAATTCATATAAAACGTTAACGGCCCATTAACGGAATCAAACAATTGCGCAAATGGAGTTGTATAACAAATGTGCCGCTTTTAGTAACCTAAGGAAACATTGATAACAAAAAATGATAGGCAAGAGCAATGAAAAAGGTTCAAACGTCAAATTCTAGTTAAAGTCAAAATCCAGACTTTACCTCGTCAAGAAAAAGTCGAAAAATAAGATCGTTAAGAAAAGCCAGCGCCCAACAATGGGTTGTAAAATAAAAACCAGGACGAAGCAATAACAGCCTCACTATTGCTTCACGTCTATTAAAAATTAAAATAGTTATTTAACTACTCAGGAGGTAATTTAAATGAAAATCAGTGAATTAAACTTTCTCTTTCTTCGAAAAATCGACTTCGGATTTTATAGGCAAAAGTGTGATGAGATGTGATCGGAACATTATTTGCGCACATACATTATGGAGCCGCCTTTTTGTTGACATTTGTCTTAAATCAATTTGCGGCTGATAAATTTATCATTTTAGAGTTCACTGTTCGCCATTTGCGAAATCTGTTTTAGATTAGTATACGCCACTCTATTTTTTTGCATTTCATCATCTTTCAATTAATAAGTAAAGTTTATTCCGCTTATCAATCGCGGAAGAACCTTAATTTTCCCCGTTTCTGTAGCAGCTTTTAGAGAAAGAAACAATTCTACAGAATATGAAACGTTCCTATTTAGATTTCTCCAATTTTCTGAATTAAAAAAAATTTGTCACTAAGTCGCATTTTAACAAACAAACAAACTGATTTTCTTTAGAGCCGCTCGTTTCCTACTCAAACCCTTTGCTGTCCTAACCAAAATGTTTTCCTCCAAATTAGCTCTCAGCAAGGCATCATATATGTATTCAAATAAGAAAGATGTAATTACACCCGCAGCCTTTTCATGGAAAATTAATCGGTACTCAATGTAGCCTGGGAATATGTAAAATTCACAAAAATGTTAAATTGGCTTGCCCTTGAAAACTGCGTGTTTATAAAAGGCAGGAAAGTTTATTTTATTCGCTTCAAAATCGATTCAAAGGTTAGTCGTCAAAGTATTTTTTCCGCTGCCGTCGATATTTCATGCTGTATGCGTTTTAGACTAATCTCAGTGAAAGCAAGTTCTTTTTCTAAATGTCACGTTAACTTTCGGAGGGCTTTTTAAAAGCATTAAAAGTGTAGGCCGGCTTTTTATTCCTGTGACATTTGAATGGGTTCCATTTTCACCCAAATTTAAAAGCACTGGGCCTTTAAATACCCCGTCGAGCGAATATTTCAAGTTGAAATATCGATTATCTCTACAACTTAAACAGCCTCATTTCAGTTCACATTGAAGCATGTGTTTAAAATTGAGTCCATTAAGGCTTTGATTTACACATTTCAAAGTCAAGTACATTTATCACGACATTTGACCACAATACGCATGCTAAACAGGAAGAAATATCGGATATTATGATAATAAAGCGTGATTGCTTTCTATTACGTGTACTTTTCAAGGTTCTACTAATTTTAAATTGGATTGAATTTTTGCCATGTTGTTGAGCGGTGCTGTGTCTCTGATTCAGGAGGTTAAGCAAAAAAAACAATCGGCAAAAAATCCAGAATCGAAAATACAGACCCAAGAAAACACTTTTCCTGGGCCCTTGAATAAAAATCATGAAACATACATGTACCCTAATTTTCCTTTTAGGAACCCTTCTTTCTTTGGTTCACATCTCATCATCGACTCTCAGGGCCTACTCTGCATGCAAATTAGAATCTTTTCCAAGAAAGCGCAAATGGTGAATTTTCAAGGATCCACTTTTCTTCAGAAGCTTCTGTTGAAAATAAAATGATAATGATTTTCAGTTGAGATTAATTAAGAAGAAAAGAAAAGAAACATTTCCCAAAATGCTTATGGCAATAGTTTTCCATATTTGTAATTTTATATTTTGTGCTTTATAATTATGTTTTACATTTTTGAAAGAAAAAAGGCACAAGTACAGGGCCATGATCTTCTATGTCGATGACAGAGAGTCTATTTTCATGCATTGTTGCTGAGGTTTGTGTTATCAGAGCTGATTTTAAACTTAAATGGTCTGAGAATTTTTATTGGCTAATATATTAAAACAAGGCGGCTCGTTAATGTGCGTTCGCACATGATGTTCCGACCCGAGCTCATCTACATTTTTGACTAAAATGTCAACCAAATCAAGAGATAACAAAAATAGATGTTTGAGTTTAAAACAATCGTTACACATTCTATCTACTAATTGAATTACTAATGCCATGCTTCATTACAGCACCAACGTGACCTGACATTGAAGAGACTAGAAAAAAAATAGCAACAACAAAATTTTGGCGGCAAAAAATGAATATCTAAATTTAAAAGCACCTGGTAACAACGTCAAAATGCAGTCAGATAAAACCTTAACTACACAAGTTTACCTTTTACTAACTATACAGCAGATGAAAAGTTTTCTTAACGAGACTAGGTAACAAGCCGACAAAAAGAACGAACAGTGAGGCGAAACTTAAAAATTAATCAACATTTTTTGCACCAAGAAAATTCAAAAATCTTAAAAAAACATTGGTTTTTAATAAAAAAATCCTTGATAAATTACTAAAAAGTCATTACAAAACCAAAAGCACCCGTCTGTGGTCAGACTATGCCATAGAAACAAACTAAAGAGAAACTCAAAAAATTACAAACGATTTGCGAAAACACAAACCTTTGCTACCATTAAAATCAATACCTATCATCTGAATATGTATTTTTAATTCAGTTGTTATTTCTGCTATTTCAGTTGAAGGATTTATACTGAAAGATTAAATAAGTTTACTTGGGCCACATTTAAAAACCATTGGGATCTGTTATTACGCGATTGTTCTGAAGGAAGAGAAAAAGAAACGCAAAAAATGGCCATTCAATAAACGTTCAGAAAAACGAAACAACAGTGGCACATAATATCAATATATATGTTATTTCTTGAAATACACGAAATTCGATGGGACATCTGATTGATGAATAGAAGTTAAATTTGACGAAAGGAACCTATTCGCTATATACTGAATGTTTCGAGCAACATCATTCATTCAGTCCTCAATTACAAGCCTATGAGATCTGTGAGCAATTTACGGCTACCTAAAGAACAAAAACAGCGAATTCAGGAAAAAAAATTGAGCGACAAAAGGGTCGAAGGCATTAAAAAAATGAACTTTTCACTAAACACTCTTCAATTTTAAATTAATTTTTCAGGAGCAATGGGAAAACCTTTTTTATCAATATAATTTCAAAAAATCAACATATAAACAAATACATTAGACGCACGAAAATTGCGGGAAAACACGTATTATCAACGCCATTAAATTCATTAGCCTTCAACGGAAGCCAGTATATACAATAAATGATGCCTCGAGGGGACAATAAGTTTTTTTGCCAATCGTATTTCATCAATAAGACCTTACAACAAGTTAATGACTATGAAAACAACAACAGAGAGAGGCAAAAACCACAAATTCAGTAGAAAAGTGCCTGAAGAAAATGTCGAAGCAACTCAAATCATAAGCTCTTCCCTGAAAACTTTATTTATGATCCGTTGAACTTCTTCCCTAAACCAATAGGGACTCTCAGCAGTAAGATGATGTGATAAGATTTCAAAAGGATCGAAAAACAAAATAAAGTACCCAAAAAAAATATGAATTCTCGTGGCATTGATGTTTTAAAACTAATAGGTAGAAGATAAAACCGCTAACCAGATTAATTTTGGCTATAGTAGAACGGAAATGGATTCTGTTAGAACCAACAATGACCAAGAGTATTCACGAAAAAAAATTAGGAATGGTTGAATTTCAAAAAAGTTTCGAAAAATTATTTTTAAACCCTTAACAGCCAGTAAACTCAATATTTCATCGGAGCTCAATGACGATGCTCAGATATAACCCATAGGGAGGAAAATGATGTCTGTCATGCATAGATAGTTAAAAAGACATCACAATTAGTCTTATGACAGAAAACAATAACAAAAACAGCAAAAACTAAAATTCAGTAGAAAAATGCGAGAAGAAAGTGTCGAAGACAATTAAACCATTAGCTATTCTCTGAAAACTTTCTCTGTGATCCACTGAACGTCCTCTCTAAGCCAATTGGATTACAATAATCTTTGGATAATGTGATAAAGAGTTCAAAAGTGACCAATAATTCAAAAAATCCAAAAAAAAATTTAAAAAAATTGAAATCTTTGTCATTGAAGTCATATAACCAATAGCTAGAAGATAAAACAGCTAAACAGAATATTTTTAGTCGCAGTAAAAAGCAAGTGGGTCCAGTCAATACTGAAACTCACTAACAGTTCAAGAAAAATTTAGGAATTGTTATTGTTCAAATAAAATTTTCGAAAAATGATTTTTATTTTAACAGACATTAAATTCAATAGCTTTCAACGGAAGTCAATAAAAACGCTCAAAGATGCCCCGGTGGCAGTACATTTATGTTTTTCATGCATAGGTATTCATTATGAGATCACAGTAAGTATAATGACTATTAAAACAACAAAAAAAAAACAGGAGAAAACCAAAAAATCAGTAGAAAAGTGCAAGAAGAACGTGTCGAAGCCATTTAAACCATAAATTTTTGTTTAAAATTTTTATTGGTCATCCACAGAACATCGTTTTTAAGCTAATGGGAACTGTCAATATTTGGATAATTTGATAAGATTTCAAAAGTAACCAATAATACGTAAAAATCCAAAAAAAATTTTAAAAAATTGAAATTTTTTGTCATTGAAGTCATATAACCAATAGATAGAAGATAAAACCGCCAACCAGTTTAATTTTGTTTGCAGTAGGAAGGAAGAGGGTGCTCTCACCCCTGGACTGACTTACAATTCACTATAATAAGATTATGATTCTTTAATATTCAAAAAAAAATTCGAAAAATTATTTTTTAAGTCTTAACAGCCATTAGCCGCCCCCTCAATGAAATAGACATGTTCACTTAATGCTCATTATGGAACATATTGCACTGTTAGTCAATGAATCCCTACCATAGGACTCCAAAAAAAATAGTAAAACTTCAAAAAGAAATTCAAAATTTCATTCAAAATTACGAAAACTCAGAATCGAAGCCAAAAAAAAACATGAGCAATTCCTTGAAAACGACGTTTTTTGTTCATTGCGCTTCATTCGACTATAAAGGAGTTTTGTCATTAATAGAACGTCGATATAAAATGTGACTTGTCTCTAGGTGACTTAAAAAAGCAAAAAAGAGAAAAGTTTTATTAAAAAAAGGGCTCTCAATTAGAGTTCGATTTTTTTTTTGATAGTGAACTTCCCTATGAGACCAGAACTAGTCTTTCTATCGCCTTGCATTCAACTTTTACGAACTCAAAATTTATTCTTTTTATAGAAATTTGAATTAATGTTTTCGTAAAAAAGATCTTAGTTTGAAGAAAATTGTACTAAAAGTGAACAATCATGCTAAAGATCCCATTGTTCACACAAAACTTCAATCCTCGATAACTCCTCGAAAAAAACGAAATTCAAAAAAATCTTTTTACTTTTGAATTCTACGCTGGACCAGCTTTTTAATGATACCACTCACATTTCTCTACGACGAATATATCGATCGGCCAAAATTCACTGAACAAAAAAAAAAAACCCATTTGAGTATATATAGTTCCTTCCCCCACAAGTGGGGTCGGAACAAATATTCTACAAAAATGTTTTAACAGCACTCAGATTTTGGGTTATCAGACGAAAACGTTCAAAATCATCTTAATAGTTGTTAAACGATAATGAATTTTCGTCATGTCTCAAACGAAGAAAATTCTGCTATATGAGACACTGTTCACAATAAATAGACTCTAATAATATGACGAACTTTGATCAGACAGATGGATCATTACCAAGGATGAAAAAGATGTATTGTAAAAGTGAAGTTGCATTGCACTAGTTGTTGCAGCACTCAAGAGCGCCGTAAAGACAATGATCGATGAACTTGTTCAAAGGGCAAAATGGTTGTCAATAATTTTGCAGCATCTTATACGGATCTGCATAATTACTCAGCAACAATGTATTATCTTACTAGACTGTTCGGAAAAAACTTGCTAGATCGCGAAATATGCAGTCCGTCTTATGCAGGGTAGTCTAGTCTGATAAAAGACAATTCGAAGCCAAGAATATATGCCTAAGACCTGTCGAGTGCTATAAGTCTCAATTTAAAGTAGGGGGGCTGAAAGTGTTAATTTACAACAGATTAATATAAAAGTTTCAGTCTTACTAATTACCAAATTGTTCGGAGTGAGCTGAATTAGATTGGGTAGGTCCGCAGTTGTGCTAGTCAAGCGATAGCTGTTAGATGTTGAAGTCGAAATATCCCGGATAATATTCTTCAGAAGAAACTTATAATAATTTCTGAACTTAGAATTTGTTTGTGTTTGCTTTTGTTATCTTTGTTTTTTTTGTTAGCAATGTTTGCAACCAAGAAGAAAATTTATCAAGGAGAAAAGGAAAGCCGTTGTCTGCGGCTTTATCTGGTTCAAAAAACTCATGCTGCTTGCTTTCATCAATATTAGCGCTGAAGCATCCGGCCGATAGTGGGCGGAAAACCACGTTCACGTCCACAGTGAGACCGTTTCCTAATTTTCCTATTGGCCGAGAAATTGAGAGAATTAACTCTGCTAATCTCATGAAATTTTTATTGCTTTTTTCCTTTAAGAATTAACAAAAAAACGGGAGCAATTAAGCCTGTTTCATCCTCGCGTAGGTGCCTGGTGTATTCCCTTCTGCTTATTAAAAACTAGATTAAGAGGAGGTTTTTTTGGGGGGAAAATATTGATTTTCCCCTGATCCACCTGCATCCCTGAGTTGCAAATTTCACCCAAAAAGCAGGGAAATTGAGCAGTATTATCGGCGCCTACTTAAATTTAGTTCAAGTTCCAGTTTGATTTTGGTCCTGGATAATCCAGGCCTAGAGTTGAGGCTCGTTTTGTAAATAGAAATTAAAGGCTCAAATGTTAATCTATTGTTATCCTAAGCGCTTGTTAACTTGTTTGGCGGGTGCTAAAAGTAGTGGTAGTTAACGCGTTAAAGTATGCGGTGGATATGCCGGATTAATTATCCGCTCCTAATTAAGCGGCTCTAATACTACAGTATTTCAGACATTGAACTCAGAGTTCATAATAGCTAAATGATATGTAAAGTTTTGATTTCCTCTGTTTTTGTGGTTGATTTCACAGCACTCTCTCAGCAGACAAACTGCCGATATTTTGTCGATAATTCTGGCAGCGAATTCTAGTGACGATAGCACTACAAAAATCGGCGAATAAACCCCAATGATCAAAGAACTAATACCCCCCCCTGATCAAAGGATTATAGTCAATTAAACTTAACGCTAGGATTCGCACACTGTAAAGTCCGAAAACTAGCGACCTATATATCAAAATTTGAACGTATCGCAATTTTCCGCGCTCGCTTATTTTCCTGATCTTAATACATATGCGTAAAATACATGTGTAAAACAGCGATTTGAAGAGAATATATGTATATATGTGTTGACACAGAAGTGGTTTTCAAATACTAGGATTTAGTACAGAAAAATCACATCGGAGAACCGTGATGATTTATTACAATTTGTCTTAGGGCAACAATTTTAGTTTAC
Source organism: Convolutriloba macropyga (assembly GCF_964194025.1). Lineage (NCBI taxonomy): Eukaryota > Metazoa > Xenacoelomorpha > Acoela > Convolutidae > Convolutriloba > Convolutriloba macropyga. The sequence goes on from NC_134471.1 coordinate 50,611,528, forward strand.
CTATGATTGTGGAACAGCTCCGTGACAATTTTTACAAACAGAAGTTTGCCTCTTATATCAAAATTTTTACAGAAAAAAACAATTGATTGCTTCAAAGCCAAAAGAGCAAAAAGACGAATAAATTTCTCACACAAAAACGAATTATTCACAATAGGTCAAGAAAACTGAGGACTTAATGGTAGGGGAAATGTTTCTCCAAACTGAGAGTGCCACTTTACCCCGAAAAAATTCAATGTTAATTCTTTGGAAAAGACTGACGCTTCACTACTAGCATCATTCGATATCAAATTTTTGCATGCTGATACATGAACATACGATCTCGCAATTAGTGCCATACATAAGCAATAATAATGTATCTATAGAAAAATGTATACATGGAAAAAACATGTGAAGGCCGAGCATTAAAATTTTCGTTTATAATTTCGGCTCACTTTATTTGATTAAAAGTAAAAAGGAGGCATGCAACGCAGAGTTGAGTCACTGTGTAACGACGTGTTTCGTTTCTCAATTTGGTAACGCGGAGTAAGCTTTATCTTAATTAAGATTATTACCTGTATCAATTCTTGACTGTCCTAACGTTATTGGGAATGTTGTATGGATAATCTACGTGGTTAATCACTATCGCCTGACGTCAGTTTTGCATGGATAATGGGACGTTGTTCGGAGTTATTTCGACATAGTTGGGTTCAACCGATCAACGGTTGAGAGTTGACATGTACAACAAACATAGCAGGCTATATATAGAACTGAAACCACAACCACGGAGGAGTGGAAAACTTAAAAATTTGAATATTAAATTGCAGATTGCGAATTTTTGCTATCTCACAATTTGCGGAGTGTCGCAATATCATTTGAGAAGTAAAACACTGCTGACGTCAAATTTGTAATTTATGTAATTTTACCATCGGTTTGGTGATAAAAATTTAAGTAACTTGAGAGGAGGGAAAAGAAATAACCTCTAATATCTTAACATTAGAGTGTCGAAAAATTTCTGTCCTTTCACCAGACGAATGATTTACTATCAGTTCGTTGAAAGTAATAAGCGGTGAAAGATAGATTTACATTTTACAGATTTGAGTTTTTCAAACCAAAAATGTAGATGCTACGTTTTCTCTATGGCTTAGCCTACGTTTTTAGCCACCATTTACTAACGAATGACCTCTGTTCTGACCATTAGTTTAATTCCTCTTTTGGCAAAAGACGGATTCTCCTCTCTGAATTGTGTTCTATTCTGAAACATAAAGTCCCTCTTAGATTCGTTTAAAAACATAAACAGTGAGCAACAGTGCTTCGTTTAAAAACATAAACAGTGATTGATACAAAATTTTCTGTTTTGAATTGCCCAAATTGGAATTATTGAGTTATAACCAAAAATCAGAAAAAATTGTTTGATTCGTTGATTGGAATTGAATGAGTAGTTCCATCCATCGATTTTAATATTCAGCAAATTTGAACCATTAATTATCTGGACCAAAAAACAACGTTTAATGCGATGTTAATTTACAATATAGCGGATATAAAGTTACAAAAGCGAATTGCACAACTTCGTACGCAGACAGCTTGTAAACCACTAATAACGAACTGGGCGGTATAAAAATTTCCATGTCATTGACAAGAAAATAGCGTTTACATTTGCTCCGCCGAGCCGGACAGTCGAATACAGACCGCTGTATAATCTTGAACAAAGAAAAAGGCAAACGAGGCAATTTGAGTTGCAAAGTCGAGCGACGCTGAGGTTCCAATTTTGCCTAAAACAAAATCAAGGGAAAGAAATGCGTCAAACTACGGCGTCAAAGTAAACGACTTGTTACGCGGTCACGTAGTAACAGCAACCTCGAGAGACGAATCAACCCATGCATTAAGCCAATTGAGCTGAAGGGAGAAAAGTGTACTAACTGAACAAAAATAAGGATCGGCCTAGCAAAGTTAAAACGCTATATAATCAATTTTTGCTATTCGATATTAGCCCAGAGAAGCTGCTCGACAAAAGACGTGATATCTTTAACAAATTGGAATCCTACCGACTACACAAACTCCAACAATGCGAACATTTCATCAACCTAGAAGCTGATTGCCGTACATCCACAATCAGACAAGCATGGTGGATCAACAGCATCGGATCTTTCTCCAAGACAAGGCTGGAGAGCCAAATGATAAAGTTTCAACATCTATTGCAGAAATTTCCCTAAGGCTCAGTTCAGAATCAACAAAGAGAAAACTGGGACATAGGACAACGAGCGAAAAGCATCTTCTGACAAAATGTCAATGAAAACAGAGAAGCTTGCAGCTCTAAAAAAGATTTTAACTCCGTCTGAGGATGGCTCTGAAGAAAATTGAACATAAATTGAAGCGAAAAGAGCTGGAGGTGCAACTGCATCGTTTGGATGGGCGCTGACTGGAATACGAAGAAGGGAGTACTTGATGCCAGATACTAGATGCAAGAGTATTTGATGATGGCGCTACGCTTCTTATAAGAAGCCAATCGCCTTTCGAGTGCAAAAGTCCAAGGAGCAAGGACGTCTTCGGCTGGATCGACATATCAGATAAGTTTGCAAAAATTAAAGATTGTAGTTTTGAATATACAAAAAACGGGCACGACAAATATCGAGTCAGTTTCGATTGACAAAGCTGATGCAAATCCATATACTCAAGCGGGATGTACAGAGCAGTAGTAGTCAGCTGCCAAAGTTGACGTTAAGTTTTTTCGACGAAAATCCATTTGAGTGGACCGAATGGTCGAATTTGTTTGTAGTAGTTGTTCATAACCGTGCCATACCCAACACAGAGAGAATAGGCAACTCAAAAACTTTGTTGACTGGCAAGGCAAAATCAAAATGGGCTATAGCAAGAGTGGGCGACTCTAGAGAGCTAAATGGTGAAGCTTGGGCTTTGTTAGAAGGAAAATTTCGCTGACCTTACCTAATTGTTGAGGCATAACTCAAAAATTTGCGAAATCAACTGGCAATTCGAATGCACAATTCCAGAGCTTTAGAGCTTTAGTAAGATATTCAACAACCATCAGTAATGTAGTCAATGTTCTGGAGCACTACAAATATGAAGGCGCCTTGTGATCTTGTGCACTGCAAATCGCAATTGAAAAGTTGCCAAATGATCTGAAAGAGAAATGGTGGATCTATGTAGATAAAACCGAAGAGGACCAACCAGATCTCGCTCTCTCTCTCTCTCTCTCTCTCTCTCTCTCTCTCTCTCTCTCGCTATCTCTCTCTCTCTCTTTCTCTTATAAAATTGGTCATCAAGAATGTCATTCATTTACGAAAGCATGTGGCAGCGCCCAGTGGAATGTAAGGAGGATCATCGACAAAATTGCAGACAAAACTAAGCAGTTCTCTCAATCGTCGACTTATAGTGCGAAATCAAACGAAAAGGAAGCGCAGCCAACGAATAACGATCACTGCCCATTCGACGATGGAACACATAAAATTTGGGACTGTTTTCTAATTTAAAAAATGAACCTGTACATTCAAAAGTGCATTCAATGGAAGCGTTTGTATACCGCCAGTTTCGTTGGGAACAAAAAAACTACGACTACAATAAGCTGAAGCAAAGCTGCAATCACTCGTATGTTCTTGTAAACAAACCTTCAACTTGATGGAAAAGGCATCATTCTAGGCCAAGATAATTAGGAGCAACATAGACACTTGAACTACAACATAGAAACACGATATGAACCTTTCGCTATTTCTACAGAATTAGGATGCGTAGTCAGTGGATCCATGACGGTCAAGAAAAGATAAAATTTTTGTCATTTCGCCTTCACAGAAGATGTGAAAGTGGCTGAGAATATCCTAATATGGTGGGACATAGAAACATATGTCCCACAATTGACGTCGTCAATCAGTCGAAGAAAGAACTACAGGCACAAAAGATGCTGGAGAGTTTAAAAAGTTTACAGGTGAGCGGTATAAAGCCGGAAAGCTGTGGAGTGAAGTATAGCCAAATCTGCCGAACAACTACAGCTCAGCACTGGGTCAACTGTACTCAATGGAGCGAAGATTTCAAACGGATTCGAACAGGAAGGATTTGTATCAACAGTTAATAGATACAGACGTAAAGAAGGGATTCGTAAAGGTACTAGCCTCATCCAAAAAAAAGGCACCTTTGGGAACGATTGGTATCTGCCACCCCATTCAGTGCTCATCCCGAACAAGCCTGTCAAACAAATCAAGAGGTGTTTTCAATGCAGCAGCAAACTACAAAACATATGCCTAAGTGACAAGCTACTAGGAGTTGATTTACTGCATGAGTTGATTGGAGCGATTTCCAAATTTTGTTAGGGAATAATGGCACTGACCGCAGATATCAGATCAACATTTCTGCAGGGACAAGTTCTTGAGCAGGAAAGAATTTGCTTGAGGCTCCTATGGCGCCCAAGTATCAATGAAACTGTTCAAATATTCGAATATCAGCGTCACGTGTTTGGAGCTAAGAGGTCTTCAACTTGCGCAAACTATGCACTCAAGCGGTTGGGACTCGATAACAAAGAGATGTATCCGACTGCAGCAAAGTCAATACAAAACAACTTCTTCATGAAAGGTTTCATCAAATCAGTAGAAACTCTTGAAGAAGCTATTGTAGTCTTCAAGCAGTTGCGACATCTTCTTCAGTAAGAATTCGGACCGAAAAAGTGGATAAGCAAGAACGATGAATCTTCAGTGCTTGAACTATAACGTAGGGCTGCTGATGATAGTCTTCAAAGATGCAGGTACCAATAAAGCAGTTGAACCACACGTAACTCAGAGGAAGAGTCTGTCAGTAGCGAAGCTACTTCAATACGGCGAGGACAGAACGGAACTTCGTATGTTTGCTGATGCATCTGACACGATGTGTGCAGTTGCCTATCTGCGATACCAAACAAAGGAGTACTCCGCCGACTTAGCATTTGTAATGGGAAAATGTAGAGTGGCAGCGATGAGGAATCTTTCAATACCACGGCTGGAATTGCAAGCGACATTCATGGCATTACGGTTGAAGGAACAGTTAGTCAACAAACACGAAATGAAATAAATCGCTGCAGATTTGGTCAGACTCAACGATAGTTCTGCAATGGTAACACAGCTCCCATGGTAAACAATAAATGTTTGTGGCCAACCGTGCGGCTGAGACATTGGACTGAGTGGTATCAATAACCCAGCGGACTTTGGCACGAGATCGATCAACATTGGAGAACTCAAGAGGAGTGAGTGACTCACTGGGCCGTCCTGTTTAACTCGACCACAGAGTGAATGGCAACAGCAACTCAAACGTGTCTTGCCTCATGAAGAGAACAAAACCTCATCAGTCTTCATGGCAGAGGCTGAAGAACAGAAATTTGTTATTCAGTGGGACGAATTCGGTTACTTTAACAGGCTAGTAAAAACAATGGCATTTGTGCAGCAAGCGTTGAGTAAACCCAAGCGCACAACAACATTAAAAAGCTTTGACGAAAGAAAAAAAGCATAAGCAATCATCGTCAACTTACTACAGCAAGAACAGTTTGGCGAAGAGATGAAATCTCTGAAAACCGGACAGGAAATCCCAAAAAGCAGCAAAATTCTGCAATTCTTAACTTTCCTAGATGAAGAAGGACCTTTTTGTGCCAAAGCCAGAATAGGAAAAAATCAATTTGACTTCAACGCTAAACTTTTGATATTGTTACATTGAAATTGTAGTCGAATTGTTCTTCCAAAACGAACGGAATCAACACGAAGGCACAAAGCATTTGGGAAACATTAATCAGCAGAAAATGCCGATGCTAGACACACGAAATGTCTTGCGATTGATCAAGAAGAAAATATCTACCTGCAGAAATGACAGGGCACAAATGACAACACCAGAATTGAAGGTTCTATCCAAAAATCTCTCAGATTCTTTAACAGACTTTACAAATGTTGGAGTTGACTAATTTGGACCTTAGTGTTATTCAAGTTAGACAAAGATAGCTGTCTCAATGCAATCATGCAATTCGCTGCCCGAAGAGGCAAACCCAGTACAATAATCAGCGATAACGGGCAAACTGTGTTGAAGCTGAACGAGATTTTGCCGATTACGTTGCGGCATGATCAAAGAAGCAACCAAAGCTCATCTAATTCAGCAGTGAATCAGATGGAAGTTCAACCCACCCGCAGAACATCACATTGGAGGGAGGGGTATGGTAACGGTTGGCCAGAAATTGCAAAAAAGCAATGTTTGTAGTGTTGCGTAACAGATCAGTCAGGGAGGACGTTCCTTCAACTTCGATGTATATGGTGGAGCAAATCATGAGACCGTTGACTCCCGTCAGCTCAGACGCAACTGGTTTAGGAGCATTAACTTGCAATGAATTCTTGCTTGGCAGCAAGAACGTTTGTTTACCCTACCTACCATGCGCAGAAGAATTTGTCGATCATCGAAAATTCTTTCGACAACTCAAGCTTATGCAATTTCAATTTGTGACGGATTTCGAAAATCGAATCTGCCAACGTTGAGTAATCGGCAAAAATGTCGACTTACGGCAAACGAAAACCTTAAGGAAGGCGATCTTGTTTTGGTTGGTCGAAGACGGCGCCCAACGAGGATACTACAATCTGTGTCACGGAGACCATCGAGGGGTCCGACGGAGTGACTTGATCAGCGAAATTCAGACGAACGCTGGATATTACAAGAGATTAGTTGTAAAACTCGCTCCTGTGTAATCAAACTGGAAAGATGTTTTTGCGATGGAAAACAGGGCCGGGGAGGTCAAGGCCGAGCTTTCAATTTTCATCAAACTTTATTTCATTAAAAAAAAGAAGCATGCGACGCATAGTTGAATCACTGTGTGTCGAGGTGTTTTGCTGCTAAATTTGATAACGCGGAGTACGCTTTATCTTAATTTAGAATTTTACATCAATTCTACACTAAAATTTTGACGTATATTTGGAATTTTCTATGGATAATCTACATGGTTAACCAACAACTCCTGACGTCAGTTTTGCAAGGAAAAAGTGATCTTTGTGGAGCTATGTTGACAAAATTGGGTTCAACCAATCAGCGTTTGGGAATCGACATGTACAAGAATAATAGCAGGCTATAGATAGAACTGAAACCTCAACCACGGAAGAGCGGAAAACGTAAAAAGTTGGAATTTTAAATTGATAAAACTCGCGGATTGTCGCAATCTCACTTAAACGGTAAGATACTCTGTCTTGCTAACATTAAACATGTATTTTATCTTACCATCGACTTGTTCTTGAAAGTTTGGGAACTTGAGAGGAAGGATAAAACCTCGCATATTTAAACATTAGAGTGACAAAAAACTCCTTTTCTTTGACCTGACGAACGATCTATAATAAGTTCGTTGACATTATTAGGCGTTGAAAGATGCTACGTCGTCTCTATCGCTTCGGCCCCAGTGACTAATGAAGAACGTCTGTTTTGACCAAAAATTCAAGTCTGCCCATGGCGAAAGACGGATTCTCCTCTACGAACTGTGTTCCCATCTGAAACTGAATACCCTTTTAGGTTTGTTTATAAAGAAAATTATTGAGCAACCTATAGGGATACAAAATTTCCGGTTTTGAATTGCCCCAATTTGAATTATAGAGTTTTTAACCGGAACTCAGACAAAATTATTTGATTAATTGATTACCTGAATAGTTCCAGCAATCGAACTTTTGTTAATTTATTACTCAGCAAAGCTGAACGAATGGTTATTTGGCCTAATAAAACAACGTTTAACGTGACGATAATTTACAGTAAAGTGGATATAAAGTTGCCAAAGCGAACTGCAGAACTTCGTATACCGACAGCTTGTAAACCGCTAATAACCAACTGGGCCGTATAAAATTTTTCCTGTCATTGATAGCGAGCCAGCCGTTACACAATGACTGTTTATCCGCACCCGGGGTCGAAGTGTCAACACTAAAAATTGCTACCAAATGTAGGAATTGCGGTGGATGCTGTGCATGATTGTAAGAATTTCGGTTTTCACCATTAAATGCGGAACACAGTGAAAATTAAAATTTAATGTCTAAAACCATGTATCTTAGGTAAATTTACCCGTAAAAGTTACCGCAACATTTTACTGCAGTGATCTTTCGTTAGTCTTGCAGATTAACCGGTAAAATTTTTATTCTCACCGCTTTCTACCGGAAGCGATGAAGTATTTTTAACCCTTCTATCGGTGAAAACAGAAATTCCACAGCTAAAAACACTGTATCTTACAAAAGTTTACCGCTAAAACCCAAAACTTTTGCAGTTTTCACCGCTTTCACAGCAATCATCAATAAAAATGCTGGTGCTTTGCAATGAAACATAGATTTATTCACTACAATTCGCCGCAGTTCTAATTTTATTTTTCCTACAGAGCCTCGACTTGAGCATGGCTACACTGAAAGCAAATGAAACCTGCCACAAGCCAACGAAAACCTTAAATACACGCTAAAATTATCACACACAATATGCGTTAACAAAAATGAGCCTCCTTAAATTTGGGTATCTCATTGCATCTCAATCCACAGCCACGTGTTCTAACATGGTAATTAAGTTTTTCTGAAGAAATAGGTTTTTGCACTTGCCCCCATATGTTTCTACTAAAAATTTTTGAGAGATAAAAATGAATTCACAATTCACTGCCAGTTAGCTAAAGTTAACAAGATTATTAACAAAATTATTAACCTTCTGTTTTTCCAGTACAAAACTTCAAATATCAAAATAAGAGATTCCGTTTTCGGCAAACGCACAAAAAAACTTTCGAAGCAGCTAATGTTTCTTTCGAATTATACATGGGTAAATAGCAAGAGCATATGCAATTTTGTTTTTCTAATTGATTGATTCCATTCCAGAGTGTTTTATTTGTAGCTTTCTTTATTATGAGTTTTCTTTTGGTATTTTTTTCAACAATTCATTCCCACCCCAACAATACATTTCCACGCCAAAAATACAGTACGAATTGTATTTCCTGAGATTAATTATCACTTTTTAACTATAAATCAATTGTTTGCGCGACTGAAATTTCGAAATTTCTGCTCGAAAAATGTCAGATTTGCAAGATGTCTTGGCCTTGCATTTTTTTTTTCATGTAGCACAATTTGATTTTCCAATTTTGTTGTTAATTTATCCGTTTCAACATAGTACCAGGCTCCACTACAACTGATAGTTTGCAAGTTGGGCAGAAAAATACAAAACATTTTGTATGCAAAGAGAGTTTTGGTATTTTATTATCTATCGAACATTGAGTGTACCGTACAATTCCCTTCTGCCTATCATTTGTGCACTTGATTATGTTTCAGAGCATCAGGCACCACTTCTCCGCATGAGCTTTCTACAAAAAATGTTTTTGAATGGTGCTTTGCGAAAACAACTTTAGAATGAGAGTAGGAACAACTGAAATTTACCAACACAAACATCCACTTGATATATGTGCAGAACTTCCATGGGAAAACACAGAGTGAGAAGTTAAATCATCTCAACGGTAGTAGAACATAATTTTCGAACAAACATACTTCTAAAATAATTTTACGTCGGATAATTGCTCTCGAACGAAAGTTTGGGCAACGTATTTCAGAGGGGGCTGTTACTTAGATAATTCTAATGGTTGTAAAAAAATTGCGAACAAGGAGGCGTTTGAACCCCTAGCCTAGTGCTTAATTGACTTGTGCTTAATAATCTTTGGGAAATCTTGTTTTACAAACGCTTTTGTTTCAGCAACAGAATTCATTTCTCAATAAGATCAATTCAGATCACGCAAAATCAACAAGTCAAGCGTAAAAACCACTCGAGAAGTGAAATTGAAAAATTGTTCTAGAACAAAACGGTCAAGCAAACCTTCGCCTAAGAAAGTCGCGTTTACAATGGTTGTTTCAAATTTCGTTCGAGAGCAATTAATAACAGCATAAGAAAATTATTTTCAAGGTTATTTAGATTTTTTGGTGCATATAAAAGCAGTGTTAGATGAAAAAAGGCATAATCTTGCAGAGACTTTGTCAAGATCTGAGAAACCTTGCTTTTTTTCAATGCTAAATAAATTTTTGAGGCTTTTGCCTCACAACAGAAAGACCCGTCTTGATCTTAAATGTATGGGGATATAGCCATTGTGTCTTAAATAACACGTAGGAGTCTGCAAAGTTCTTGCTAAGATGCAAGAAAACATGATATATCTGCTACGAAAGTATCATTACATTGGTTTTTGCCCCACTGCAACACAACCAATTTTGTTTTTCGTGCGAGTTGACTGCGTCGTGAGCCTTTTTCACAGTTAGAGATGCTCATAATAAATGACTAGGGAAAACACAAAATCGTTCCAAGATCAAGGAAAATGTAGTCTGGCTCTGAGAAAAGAAAATCGGGATCTTTTCCGTTTGTGCCCCCCCCCCCCCCCAGTACTTTATGCGCCCCCAGTTACAGAGCACGTGGAATTACATATTAAATCATTATGTAAAAATATGACACGTGCGTCTGGGGGGGGGGGGGGGGTGAAAATAATATGCGCCTACTAAGCGGGGGGGGGGGGGGGGGCACTAATGGAAAAGATCCGAAAATTCAAACCCTTGGGTGGATTTAGAAAAGATGCGGGAATTCAATATTTTGCTTAAAAACTGTTGGTCTTCACATTTTTTATATGAGTGGGGGCATACATAATCTACTGAAAAGTTATAACGGAACGGAGAAGTCATTTGTTTTTTTTTATCAGACTTGACGGAGAAGAGTAATTACTTTCCAACAAATGGGCCCCAAACTAAAGCCGGAAAAAGCAGCAACCGTTATCCGTACTTTCATTTCTATACTCAATGCTGGTTTTAGCAGTACTCTTTTTTAATTAATTTCTGTTCATACGGCGGCAGTTTTTGTTTAGACATGGATACGAAGAAGTATAAAGATATCTAAATAAACAGGCGCCTTTAAAAAGCACGTGCTGCGAAAACAGCAGAACTCATTGTAATTTAAATGTGTTCAAATAGAGTGTCTGTTTAGTTATTAATGTACTCTTCATTTGATAAAGAAAGGCACGTTCAAAAAGCACACAAGGTGTGTGTTATTGCTATCAACAGTGTGTAAACACACGCATACAAAGAACAGTTTTATTTATTTGTTTTTTATTCTGATTGTTCAAACAACACACAACACAGCGAAGGTAAGAATTTCATTTTTCTCTCAATATTTTGAAATTTGAGTTTGCGTCGAGTAAGCTTAAGAGCTAAAGATTTGAGATGTTTTGAGATCCGGGGTCTTTCACACCCTTACAACGTAAATAGCTGGGTGTGGGGATGATGCTATACCGTGGTTGATTGAGGACGGTTATCTTGCAAGATCTCGCAAGAATCTTGCGACACTATGCATCATCTTTCAAGATTATTGAAAGATCTTGCAAGATAACCGTCCGAAATGCGAGAGCCTTGCAAGATGACCGTCTCGCAAGAACTACCTTAAACGTGCCTTAGCTGTCGCATGGGCCTCTTTAGCTTCTTTGAAAACCAGAGAATGGGAAGATTACAAAAATTATTTAAAGGCAAAAAAATTGAACGTCAATTTTTTTTAATTTCAGCTGTGTGGTCCCCTCAATAGAAGTGCCGTTCTACTATAGAACAAGTTTTAAAAGGAATGGAAGGCTAACAAAACTTGCGATACAATTTTTGCTAAGTATTATAACATAGCTGAGATATTGCCGAAAAATACCCGCCGCTGGCGCGCTTGATCTACATCGGGATTGAAAAAGAAAAAGAAAAAGAGGAAGAGATAAATTGACGATTTTTTCCTGTTTTTTCAGTTTCAAAAAGTGTTCTAATTTGGCGTGCAGCGTCAGTTGGATTCTGAAACTATGCTTAATTCAGCTTCTAAATTGAAAGCTGATAAGCTTAATAACAATGCCAGCTAGCAAACACTCTAATGAACTAAGATAACCTAATTCTCATTATTTTAATGACCGGGCTTTATCGGTTTTATACCGTCTCTTTTGATTTTGATCTTTTGACGTTGACAGTTTTCACCACATAGCGTAACTTAATTCGTGAAAGAAATTAAAATCCATTTGATTGAAACCTTGAGTGAAGAAAGTAAGAAGTCAAACGTGAAAATCGTAAAACGAAAAACGTGATCAAAAGGTAAAGCGAATTGATAAAAAACAAAGCAGGACAAGTCCTGACGTACAATTCAAAAAATTTTCATTGACTAAGCAAAAACTAGACCTAGAACGGACATTGAGAAAATTGGGAAAACAATTTCCAAAAAAATGCTGTTCAAATTGCCGCATGTGAACAAATAACCACTAGCGAGAAAGCGAATTTTTGTTCAAACACCGTTTTCTCTCTACTTTAAAGTTAGAGTCAAAACACTTCACGCCGCAAAACCCCTCGCTTTTTCGCTCCAGTTCCTGTTTCGGCATGACCATATCTTTAAAAAAAGACCGCGCCCCAATACAATTCAGATTCTTTGAATTGTAATAAAAAGGAGAGCGCCTAAATAATAACCGTTGAGAGACTGACGGCGGCTTTTAATAATCATCAAAAAATGTTATGTCAACAAACTCAATTCATTAGGAAAACTGTTCAGGAATCATTTTAGATTTAAAATTTGCCATTTTATGAGAAATATTTTTTGACGCCTGCTTGCAAGATCTTTTAAGATTCTTGCGAGATACGCGTCCGGATCTTTCATCTTTCAATATAAACGTTATTTGCAAGAGTCTTGTAAGAACTTACAAGTGAGACTGGGGTATGTATTTGACCGTCTTAAGAAACTCCTAATCTTTTCCGGGATCTATTCTGTTTCGGCCCCCCCAGAGTGTTTTACGCCCCCAGTTACAAATTCTATGTTGTTATATAGCACATTACTATGTAAGAGTATAGCACGTGCGCCTGGGGGGGGGGGCTTAAAAAATATATGCCCACTAAGCTGGGGGGGGGGGGCAAACAGAATAGATCCCTTTTCCGCCAACTATGTCAACGACCCGATTTAGGCGGAAATCGGGTCATTCACATAATAACTTTGACCTCTAAAATTATATCCACCCTTTGTGTAATTACAATAAGGGCGACTTTTTTTCTAGCCGCGCGAAATGGGGGGAGGCATGTACGAGACTAAAAAAAGCCGGTGTCAAATATTTGGGCTGTGTTTTAGTAAACCGCGGGGCACGATATCCTTAGAACGAGACATATAGCCTTGTTATTGCAGTAGTATGGCGACCCCTTTGCCCAGTGTGGCGCAGCCCTTACAGTGGGGCAAACCCACCAAACACATCCTCCAATCTGCGGGTGCAGACTGTGACCTTCTGAACAGATACTCCACCACAAATTCAACAACTTACGGCATTCAGGGATACAGACCACGAGATGGTACATATTGCCACTTCCATTTTTGATCTTAATCCAAGCCCCCCCCCCCCCCCTCACTCAACAGGTATGTTTTGCCAACCACTTGAAATTTGCGCAGTGTAACATATAAATAGCTCGCTATTATTCGTTAAATTTGGATATGTGCCGTCTGATTGTAAGCCCAATGCGTGCCCACCAGGCTTTGCGGGTGTTAGATAAGGAAGAAATGATGAGGAGTTTCTTAACTTTAGGATGGCACAAGGGAACTGGATTCTTGTCCAACCTCAGACCCCAGTATCAATACTCACGACAGCTAGACGAACACGACAACCCAGTTATGTCCCGAATGCTTGCCGACTGCTACGACTCTGTCACAAAAGTCAGCTACAGACCCAATACAGTGCCACATGGACGAGAACCCTTGCCAGCTCTCATGAACGACAACGTCGGAACCGGGTTCACCCGAGACAAAGCTGTGACTGCCCCAACTGTGGCCAAAGCTTACGAGCCTTTCCAGCGCCCAATTGACGGAGGCCTGGAAGTCTTGCCAAAGTACGAGCCCCACCTCAGGAAGATCCGCCCAAAAGACCCGGTTGAGCAAAATCATTTCGGCCATGGACCTGAGTACATGGAAACCGAGTACAAGACGACATACCAGAATAAATACGATGTGCCCAGAGACTTGTTCACCAAAAGTGCGGGTCCACTAACCGATACTGGCTTCACGAGCAACATAAACGTGGAACCAGTAACGTATCATCATGATATGCCATACAAGGATTTACAGTTCAACGATAGACCAACTGGGGATTCCGAATATGTTGATAGATTCCTAGACAAGAAGAACCCAACTGGAGCCGAACCCTTGCCTTATGCTGTTCCCACAGCTGGAACTCGAGAAACGGCATTTACCAAAGACGGTGCTGACCCAAAATTCAAACCCAAGTACGACTTTATGAGTTATACAGACCTGCAACAGATGCACCCAGAGAAGGCGAAGAAACTGGCGAAGGACGACCCAGCAGCTTATTTGAGTGTCGAGAACCCAAATAACCGAACCTCGGTGGTTCCGCATTTCTATCAGGGCAAAACAACCGAGGACCCCTCGTTGGCAAAACGACTCAACCGAGCTAGTCACGGGCCGAACACAGAAACTGGATTTAGTGAAAACACGACTATAGTTGCGCCCGAAGTCATGCTACACGGACCCGATGACAAACGTCGATGGTTCACGCATAATGACTTGCAGTTCTACGACAAGAACCCAACAGGGAAACATCGCGAAGGAAGGGTCATTGGTGCCGTTCAGCCCCATGTTGAAGACGGCTATACGAAATCTGAGAAACTGCACAAACTAGGAACTGGTGAAAAATGGGATCCGAGCGACCAATTACGTAATCAGAACCCATATCAGGCCAAATCGGTAAAAGCTCGCGATACATTCTTCGACGATCACCTACATCACCCTAAGAACAGAGACTACCAAGTTCCGACTATTGATAAGGATAACTCTCTTCGTCCTGTTATGAACATCCAGAAGCCGAGACTTCAGCCTTTTGAGTATGATCCAAACTTCACTGGGGTTAAAGTAGGCAGTCCTCGCCAGCGACACACGCAGCACTGGGCAGTTGCCCAATTCGAGTCTTAAATCTTGAACTCACATTTGAAGAACTATAATTTTTTAAAGAAAACTCAAAGCACAATGTGTACGGATTTGGTCGCTTAGTATTTGCTATTTCTTAAATGTAAAGGACCTCAATATAAATTTTAAACCTAATTGTTTTACTGAGTTGAACAGCCTTATTGTGCAAAATATAATTTATAAAGGTCTGCTAATAAAGCGTCGGGAATATAGTTATAAATTCTTAAATAATCACATCCCTCCCTATGGTTCCTAAGTGGAGGGACTATTGTGTTTATTTTTCTATTAACCATACACAGTCTATATGGTCAATTTCTGAGGCTTTCCTCATCCGCTTTCGCTCCGAAACGATACGAGACATAAAAAATCACAAAATGCAAATACAGGCCAGTTTTTAACATTTTGTGAGTAGCGGAAAAAAGGACAACTTTGGAAGTCATGAAGTTTCCAGTTGTGACTACTGCTCGCGTAGCATCCAATATGTAATATGTTGTACTCTATTGACAACATATTACATATCTATAGCTTTGAAGTCAAATTCCATTTTATTTTTGTTTTTTGCTTTGATTGCTGACCACATATTTCATTATCACGCTACGTTTGGACAAAAAGTCTCTAGTCTATTGATGACACAATTGATATCGAGATGTTCTCTTAGGCATACCTTTACATTGACAACATCTAGGTTGTTGTCGGAGGCAGCCACAATGAATTTGGCCAAGTGAAGCTTTCCTTTGGAAACTGCGTCCAGAAACATTCGTGGACCACTCTCCATGCCTGCAACAAAAAAATCTTTTTGATCATGCTTGTAATAGAGATACACACACAATGTTCAATGTCAAATTAGGGTGAGAAACCAGATGATCAATTTAAACCACCAGAGCCTTCAGCACACTTCTTTCAAAACATTTATTATCAATATCGAACACCATTCTCTAGAACGATGACCTCCTATTCAACTATTGAGTAATAAAGTATAGTTTCTACTGTTCTTGCAGCAAAAAAAAAAATGAATTACTATTTCTAACAAAAACCAACACACCTTCAATCCTCCTCTTCGAGTCGTAGAAATAGATGAAATAGACGGTGAAATTTGTAAATGGTAACCTTGTTTACCCTCGCATCTTTAAAAAAGTTGTTTTATAGCAGAAAATCACTCCTACTGAAAAAAACACGTGGTTTAAAAATTGTGTCGAACATTTTTGACCTGAAATCAATTTTTCTCTCGAGCCTAAACAGAAAGTTTCTTATCAACTTTAACATCGATAACGTATTTGAAAGACTCGCTTCACAAAAAATGATAACTTTGTTCATTCTATCACAATAAATGCAAATAGCTTGGTAAGCAATATGAAAGGTCGAAAAAAGCCTCTACTGCTTTTCAAGTAACCCTATATCGTAGGACTAATTGTTGCTATCAAATGACTGTTATAATAAATTTAGTCAGTCTTGTGGTAAGAGGGTGAAAGTGGCCTGTTGTGGATTGGTGGGGGGGGGGTACGGACACTTGGAGCATTGAGTTTAACAATGCAGTTCAAATAGTTTTATCAGAGATTATTATCGACCACTACTAAAATTTAAAATGAAAAAAGAATCCCCATTCGGCACTCTTTTTTTGTATTTGACTCAGTTGAACATCCCGCCAATTAAGTTAGATTGCTTAAAATTTTGAGTGTGACAGCATTGTGAGTGTGTTCAGATTACGCAAAATTTGAACATGAAAAGACAAAAAAGTATCCTATTAAATCGAAAACGAGCACGCATAATTTCGCATAAAAAGGCACACACCGACTAGAAAAATTACTTCAAACCAAACAATTGCAGAACTTAAATATTTACACTATAATACCATCCACACATTTTCCGCATTTTCATTATATAATTTTGCTCTTTTCATCATTTTTCTTAGACTTTTTCTACGTATTCAAGTTTTGTTTCATTTTTTTCACCATACGTTCCAATAATAATTTTATACAATTCTGATAGGAAAAAAAATTGAACTGAGAGCGAGAAAGTTCGGAATTTCAACCGTTCTTTGAAAATGCTCAAATTTTACCTTGGGTGTTGCAGTAGTTGTCAATGATTTTTCTATGATAATCGCAGTTATTATTGTAAGTTTTCCAGCTTTTTTATGAGTTCTGTAGAAGTAACGTGAAACTGCCCTGAACCGAAAATATGCAAGTTTATCACTCTTTTGATACATGCTACCAATTTTTTCGAACAAATATGCATAATAAAATTGCGAATCTTTGCAAAATGCATTGATGACTAGTTGTAGATGGTTTTATTTAACACAAGAAGCTCTTTTATTACTCATTTTTCATTCTTTTTCTAACCTGTTGCCAACATATTCAACGTTTTTTTTATCCGCATAAATTTTCTCACATCAGGACACGTGTGCTGTACTGTCTTGATATTACTTTCAGCGCACTGAGTCTGATTAAAAAAACAGTACGCCTCATCACACCGAAGTCAAATTGGTTGCTAAGCAAAAAATTTAAAACAATCACTGCCTGGTTCTGTTGTTGCAAATGAAACTATATAGAAAGCATTTGGACAACTGTAATGCTTCAGCAAAAAACCTTTAAAGTGAATAAAAAAATGAGACAATTTTTGAGTTTTGTGGGTTCCAACTAAAAATGATTTAGCGTATGGATTTTGAATGGACTTTCTGAGATTTTTTATGAAAAAACATTTAAGACAATGTACGTTCTCCTTCTTCATCTTTTCTGCTGTTTTTTCTGTTTTCTCAGTTAATTTTAAAATTAGAAAGAAAAAATTTTTCGCTGCTAAGGCGCACTCACTTCTTCGGTCCACTTCCTGTTTCGGTGTGATCAAAATAACTACTCCATTTTGACTTCAAAAATAGTCAAATAAGTCAACATATCTTACAAAATAGACAGCGCCAAATATATTTCAAATTGTATTGGGCCCAAGGTATCAGGAATCATTTAAAGAAACTAAAGTAGGATCAACAACGTAGTCATGAAACAGTGTATTGCTTCCAAAACATCAGGAACTGATTGAAGAAACTAAATAAAGGTTCAACAAAATAGCCATGAATTATTGTAGAACCTTAATTGACTATTTGATAAGAGTGCACAAAGGATTCAAACGTTGAAAATAATTGAACTTTTTCTGGTTGTCTTAATGAACGCTATAAATTTAGATGCAAAGCATAACCTAAGAACTTTGGAAGAATTACTCTCCAACAACTACTGGAGCCCCGAATCTATTGCAGCCCTTTTCAGTTGGGGGGGGGGGGGGGGTGAAACTAAATTCACTATAGCACTATAACCACTAACAAAATATAAGGAGGAAAAAATTACTCAAATTCCACCAAAAAATTGCACCAACACGCCACTCGTGTTCAGCTGCCGACACTTGTTTACTTTAAATTGAAAATATTGATAAGTAAATTTGATTCGAGACAATCCTATTCTATGCCCCATGTCTCCTTGCTTTTTGAAAGAGCAGAGCCAGATGGCTGCAAAATTTTAGGAAGTTAAAAATTTTAAATTAGTGACTTGAAAGTAAGCAGCATAACCAATAGCAATAATAGCAATTTATGCAATTTTTTAAATAAAAAAACACAAGAAGAAATTTTTTTTTCATAATATCTGTATCTATTGGTTATCGCTAAAATTAATTCCATCGACAGCAAATGTAAAATCATGTGATTTTAGGGGCACTATTCAATTTTTGGATTAATTTCAACAGAAGCGCACTCGCTTGTTGTCACCTGTTTTCGAAGACTTCGTTCTGTAGTTTTTCCAGTGTTTGTGTATTTTTAGACTTCTGTGAACAAAATGATAATTAATATTTTTAATGGCAATAATTGCCATAGGAAAATACCGACTTTTTTTATACGGGAAAGCCAGATTAAAAATTTTCAATTTGATCCTTGTGATATTGAACAAAGCAAATTGCTGTTTTAAATGACGGCACTGTAATTTTAGTCAAAGTGATAGTAAAATTAAAGAAAACTGAAGATGGATTGTTTCTGAATCTCTTCTTCTAGAAGAGGCAATTTGATTGATTATTCACAAATATTAAAGAATAGATTGATCTCATGTGAGAGGTGTACTACTCTTGCAATCTGGCCTTGCAAGATTCTGTCAATCCAGTAAAATCTTAAGTTTTTTTATTTCAAGGAGATCCATCAAAATTTAAGCCAGATACTGCAGATATAAGTTCTTAGATCATAATTATTCCTCTTTCACCTGGCGCCGTGTCGTACGCGAATGAAATTGCGTACTTGATCTTGAGTCGCGAGTTTTGTTTATGTTCTATGTCCTACTTGCGCGGCGAGTGCGCTTTACAATTTCTAAATGAATCCGCTTAGCGAATCGCTTAAGGACTAATTGTTTACTTTACTCGATTTGTAAAGACAGTTAATGAAGAATAAGTTAAATTGAGCAACTGTACGCGAAGTGCAAAACTAAGAGAATGAAGATTAAGGCAACTGGTATTCCAGAAGTCATAACGAAATGTGAACACTAATTTCCCGTTGTGGGAAAATGGGAGCAACAGAATAGCATGTGAAATAATAATGACTTATGCACATGCCCCTCAGGAATAGGTACACTAAATAAATTAAGTACATCCTTTGATAAGTTTACTGCACTAAATTAATTTATGATGTATGACATTTCTCCCGCTTCAAAGAAAATTAAAATTGCTTAAAGTAAAATTTTAATAACAATATGAATAATAATAATACTTATTCACCGGTTAAATAGTATCAACAATATATTTACTGGTTATCATAGCTAGTCATAATTAATAATATATCAAGTTTTAATGTATCAGAGTTTTCACATGTCTTCTTCATCAATGATCAATTCATTTGAAGTGCTGTGATCGGCTGGCCGTATACGGGGGTCAGTCGGTGACACCTGTCCTATGATAGGCGACGGAAAGTCGTTATGAATCGGTTCAACTCGAGTAGCTGTTTTCCACAATTGTTTGTATAACTGAAGGTTGAATCGATTCGATGTCGCCTACGCGTCGCTTCCTACGGGGTGGAGCAAAGTTCGGAGGACACGAATTAGTGGAGTCACCTGATGAATCTTCTTTGTCATATCCATAATTTTTAGGACTTTTCCTAGTCCGTTTGGTTGTTCGTGTCAGAGTATGGGCTAAAGTTGTTGTTGGAACTGAAGGAGATGATACGAGTGCTTCTTGCTGAGTATTTGTAGGCGGGGGTGCAGTAAATACTTCTTCAGTTATAATTTGCTGTTCGGGAGCAGCCTCTGGAATTTCAGGTACTACTTGGGGAGCGAAATTGTCCGGAACTTTAGGCATACGTACTCGCATTGCGCGAGCAATGTTGAACTTATTCGAGGATACACCGCTACCAGTTTCTCGTTTTCTGTGTTTCATTTTTCTGTCTCCTTTCTGGATGCGGGTACACTCTTTAATGTGGCTAAGTATCTTAGCCTCAGTTGTTTTCTCGTGTGTGCGGGGTCCTCTGCGGTTTATGTAGTCTGTCAATTTGGTTTTTCGTTCTTCACGAGTACCAAATTTTGCAATATCGCTATTGCGTACTGTCACTTCCATCATTCCTGGCTCGCGAATGACCGAAGTGTATTGGTCGGCTTTTGTACTACCGATCCTGGGGCCAACACCTCATACAAGCCGTCCAGATTCTTCTTGGATCTCTTATGAAGGTGCTTCTTTCGGGCAATGTTTAATTGGACGGCGTGTTCTTTCAATGGGAGTGGACGATGTGCTTGCTTGGTGCGAAGGAAGCGTGATTCATTATCAGTTGCTAGCTGTTCGCGATTGGTAGCATCCTTTGTCGCCTTACACATATTGCGTTCAATTTCGTCGTCACTCCGGCTGTTTCCCCAGTGTTCCTCCGGCAGCAATTCATTAGGCGTTACAGTTTCTTCATCTAAATAATGATTCAAAATTTTTTCAGATGATTTGGGTTGAGTACTTATATTACTAAGTGGTGTATTGGCTTTACGCCCGAAGTGAGATTCGAATGGCGAAAGCTTAGTTGTTTTATGTTTACATATGCGAAGCTGGTATATAATTGATTTTAATGCTGCTTTAATGGTGAACGTATTTACTTCTTTATTTGCGTCTTTAATACATGCCAAGCGTTGTTTAATAGTACCAATAAGTCGTTCAACTAAACCTATTGCACGATGATCATTTGCCGGAGCTGGTATTAGTGTGATATTATTTTTTGTACAAAAATTTTTTACTTGGTTACCTATAAGACAACGGGCTTGATCTATTCTTAAGGAACGAGGAACTCCATGAATTTGTATATAATTATCTAACAATTTTATGACATTCGAGGCATTTGCATTATCAACTATTTCCGCAGAAGGGTATTTTGAAAATCTATCAATGCATGTTAAAATGTATATTTCATGTCGTTTTTCGTTATTAATGGGCCCTGCAAAATCTATTTGTATTTCTTGGTTTGGAACTATACATGGTGTATGTGTTTCAAATTGTTTTGCGGGAATGAGAGATTTTAAGTTTTCACCGATAGCAGTGCAAGATTTGCACTCTATTGCTTTGACAAGCAAGTCGCGATTCATGTATGGCCACCAGCAGTGCTGAGCCATACATATCATCCCCCAGCTACCCGGGTGACTCGCATGTAGATCGTCAATGAGGGCATCTTTGAGTGCATTCGGAAAGGCCACCTTCTCGTCCATGCAAACACACCCGCCGGTCACATGAAGGTCCCGCCAATAGCTATGAAGATACGGGTTGAGGGCCTTCAGTCTTTCTTCATCTCCCCGAATTATGCAGTCTCGCACTTCTTTTAGAACTGCGTCCTTACTTGTGAGTGATGCAATTAGACCTTTGCTAAATACTTTTCCCACCACTCGTTCAAACGACATTACTTGGGGGCTATCCGTTAGTGGGGTGCTTAAATTTTAATGCGATGAGGATCTGCGTGGCGTACTCGTTGTTGCATTGTCAGTGAATGACACGCGAGGCGAAGCTCTGGTAGATCGAGAGGAGAGTGTTTTTCCCTTGAGAGATGAAGCTTGTTGACTCATTGTTGATGAGAGTTGAGTTTTTTCAATTAAGTTAATTGACAAAGAGGAAGACAACTGAATTTCAGGTTGAGTTTGGGCAAAAAGCACCTGATTGTTGTTTATTAATTGAGCACGTGAGTTATTTAAAGTATTTGAGTGTAGCGTACTAAAAAAAATAGGAATTTGAGGCTGATTTTTGATTGACAAGTGAGAATGACTTAAAGGAGTAAATTTGGAAGCATTTTGGTAAGCGATTGACGCTTTTCTTGTGTTTACTAGCCTTTGAGACTCAATTTGTACAGGATTAGTTGTAAATGGTAGACTATGTGACGCAGACCTAGAGTGAATTGGGTCATTAGTAACTTGCGTTGCAAAAGAGTCATCTAAGGAATGCATTTTAGTCTTTTGAGTAAATAATAAAGGATTATGCCGGGCGGGTGTTAAATTGTTAAAGAAATAGCGTACTCGCGGTGCGAGATCGGAGGTGGTATTAATGAAATTAGAAGTGTTAACTTTTGGAGTAGGATATGTGTTAGCGAGTACGAAATCATTTTGATGGGAATGTACTCGCTGATCATGTACTTTAGTACAATTAAAACCATTAGTGGAATGGAGAAATAAGTTATGCTTTTGATTCGCGAATGATTTAGTTTCATTAGTTAAATGTACGTGTGGGGCGTGTGTGCTATACGGATGATTGAATTTAAAGGAGGTTACATTAGAGTTGTATTTTCGCGCCGCGAGATTTGAACTATCATTTGTTAAGCGAACATGCTGGGCGGAATTTATGTCTAAATTGGAAGTTTGTTTTGAAAAGAATTTTGGACTATTGTTTCGCGGGGCGAGATTTGAACTAACGTTTGTTAAGCGTACACGCTGGGCGGATTTTATGTCTGAATTAGAAGTTTGCTTTGAATAGTATTTTGAACTATTTTTTTCGCGAAGCGAGTAAATCAGAAATTTCAGTTTGAGGATTTTGTGTTTCATAATTTATGGTTAAAACTTGTGCTGTATTGGTGGTGGAATTTTTATGTTCACCATCAATATCAATATATAAGTTATGAAGTGAATTAGCTGTGAGATTGTGTTTTTGTTGAAGTAATTGGGCATCAGAATGTATGCTCGATAATGTTGCAACTAAAAATTCCTCGTCATATTTGGAAACACTTTCTGCTGGTTGATATGGATTACGAGATATGTAATCAACTAGGCCCATTTTCGCGCCAGGTAAATGCTCTATTGAGAATTGATAAGGCAAAAGACGATCATCCCACCGTGATAACCTACTATTGTAACTTTTATTTGATCGATGTTCTTTTAAAATGGAAAGTAATGCGCGGTGATCAGTGATAACAGTGAATTCTTTGCCATACAAATAATTTTTAAATTATTCTATGGACCAAACTATCCCAAGAATTTCTAATTAGTTAATACTATAACGTTCTTCACTACTGTTTAAAAATCGGGATGCAAAAGATATCGGCTTCCAACCATCAACTGTTAGTTGTTCTAGTGCTGCTCCCAATCCGGAGCGTGAAGCATCACATTTGATTCGCGTTTCAAATTGGGGGTTATAATGAATGTTTTCTGTATGATTTGCTATGCGAGTTTTAATAGCATTAAAAGGTAGTGTATGAGTGTCAGTCCAAATGTATTTAGTGGATTTACGATGTAGAGGTCTTAACGGGTGGCAAAGTTGAGCAAAATTGGGAATAAATTCACTAATATAGTGGACTGAGCCGAGGAATGAGCGTAATTTTTTAAGTGTATTAGGAGGTTGTAATGACATAATAGAGGATGTTTTGGATTCGAGTGGCGAGATCCCAGATTGAGTTATATTATATCCTAACCATGAAATTTGTTGTTTCGCAAAGTGGCATTTCGGAAGATTAATTCGAAGGTTATCTGCATCCAATTTTTAAGACAATCTAATACAAGTTGGAAGTGATCATATTCTGAACCTTTGCTAACAATTAAAATGTCGTCTAAGAAACAGAATGTATTTTTAAGTCCAATCAGGGTGTAATCCATTGCCTTCTGAAACTCGGCAGGCATGTCTGTAAGACCGTAGAATCCTGTCTTGAATCGATATGTGCCTGTCATTTCACCACTTATAATATTAAAGTTACAATGATTAGCAGTTTCAGAGTGTAAGTTTAGTTGGCTGTAAGCGTATTTAAGATCAATAGTAGAGAAATATATTTGTTCCGCGGGTTCTGTCTTGTAATTTGTTATTATTTGTGATATCGAATCCATAAGTGTTTCAATATTTGGCATCTGATATTTGTTCTTGTGTATTGCTTTATTAAGAGTTTTAGAATCTAGTGCTAATTTTTTGGTTTGATCTCGTTTGACTGTGATTACAATAGGTGAAATAAAATATTGATCAGAACAGTTATTCAGTTTTTCTATATGTCCCTCTACAAGAAGTTTTTTAATTTCAGTATTTACTCGTTCTTGCAAATTAATGGGTACTCTTCTACCCTTTTGATGTTTCGGCTGAAAATTTCGATGAAATTTAGATTTGACAATGTGTATTTTTGAGCGACCAATACGTGTAATAAGTTGAGGGAATTGTTGTGCGATACGTGTTTTAAATGGACAATGAGATGTGATAGTGTTGACCATACTACCTTCTTGTTTTGGGATTAGAGTTACTGAGATTCCAAGAGCGTCAAATAGATCTCTTCCCACTAGTGGTTTTAGGCCATCACGGACTACTACAAATTCAGCTTCTTCAAGTCGCCATCCATTGCTCGCAATTGGTGCCTGTATCATACCTATCACGTCTATGGGTTCGTTTGAAAATGTTTTGAGTTCCTGGGGAGGCGCTATCATCAACCAACGAGCAAGGGGAGAATTTTCCACAATTTCCGAAGCAAGAGACTCGGGCAAAATACTGCACACACTGCCGGAATCAATGAGAAGTCCAACATGGGCGTTACGAATTTGTAGGATGGTGTTCTTTGGTTCGATCTGTTTTGCGTTACTTGCGATGCTAGCGACCATATTGTCATCTGAGCTGTCGTAGTCCGATTCGCATTGCGGGTTATAATTCATATTTTGTATAGCATTTACCGTTTGATCAATTGTAGTTTCTTCAACGGAGTTAACATTAGAGCGACTAGAATTGTTTGATGAGGATTTCGGTTTTCTGCACACTCGCGAAAAATGGTTTTGGAGGCCACAATTATTGCAAGTCTTGCCTCTCGTAATGCACTTGACTTTATGATTAGCTGACCAAGTTAAGCCACCATTCCTGCTGAGTTTGTTTGGTGATCGAGGAAAGCTGGATGTAGTCGACGTTGATTCGGTGGTCGAAGAGGTCGTTGAGGAATTATTGCATTAACTTGCGGAGCAGATTGCGAGTTTGTAATTTGTAGTTGGTTTCTTTGACCTAGTTCCATATTTATGGCCAACCGTAATGCTTGGGCTGGTTCTAAAGTTTCTCGCAACAATTCCCGTTGAATTTCTGGATCTAACATATTTGCAATAAATAAATCTCTGATGAGGGTGTCTCCTTGACTTCCGAGCTCACAATTTTCAGAAAGTTCTTTCAATTTTCCGAAGAAATGTTTGATAGACTCTCCTCTTGTCTGTTTCGTGGTGAGAAGTACATATCTATCGAATGTGATGTTGCGCTGACGAATAAACGCTGTTTCCATGATTGTCCAAAGTTCTGCTGTTGAGAGACTGTCCATCTTGAGATGTGGGTTTTGACTACAGACAATTCGACGTCCTTCAGTGCCCAAACTAAGGTATAGCATTGACACAGTCTTTCGATCGGCCTGTGCCCATGGCTTGTCTCCGCACATTATTCCTATCTCCAGTTGTCTCTGGCACCGATTTTCCCCAGTTCATTTTTGATTGAGCGTTCCTCGCCAATCTTTCCCGCTCCGATTGTGCCGATGATCCCGTTATCGTAACCTCATAGATCGGTTCAAGTGGTAGTTGCACTGTTTCAGGTTTTAGTTCCAACAAAGTGTCTATTGTGATATTTTCCTTCGCAAGAAGAGCTAACTTGGCCTGCATCTGCCACTTTTCCCATTTCAGCGGCGGGTCTACACTAGGTTTATCCCAAAATGGCTCAATGCCAAGTGGAGTTCGCTTTTGAGCTGCTGACTGCGCCATGTCGTACGCGAATGAAATTGCGTACTTGATCTTGAGTCGCGATTTGTGTTTATGTTCTATGTCCTACTTGCGCGGCGAGTGCGCTTTACACAATTTCTAAATGAATCCGCTTAGCGAATCGCTTAAGGACTAATTGCTTACTTTACTCGATTTGTGAAGACAGTTAATGAAGAATAAGTTAAATTGAGCAACTGTACGCGAAGTGCAAAATTAAGAGAATGAAGATTAAGGCAACTGGTATTCCAGAAGTCATAACGAAATGTGAACACTAATTTCCCGTTGTGGGAAAATGGGAGCAACAGACTAGCATGTGAAATAATAATGACTTATGCACATGCCCCTCAGGAATAGGTACACTAAGTAAATTAAGTACATCGTATGATAAGTTTACTGCACTAAATTAATTTATGATGTATGACACGCCGTTTTGGGTTTCTGTAAGGTTCTCTGTAAACTTTACTTTAGCTTGATTTTAACTCACTTTGGTATGTATTAAATCTGACTAACTGTACGATCAGAATGAAATTAGCATCTGATATAACTATTCTATCGCACCAGATTTTCATCCCGCGGATTTCTTTCCAAATCTCACTAAGTTTAGGGCAAACCAAGACAAAGATAATAATAAATCAACAAATGTTGCAAACTCTTGGCAAGTTTTACTGCGGACACTTATCTAGTTTGCAGATTTATTATATAACTGAATTCTTACATAATCGTTTTAAAAATTTCCTTTTTAATTCAAATTAGTACGGATCTTACAAAACAGCAAAGAATTCCCTTAAATGTCAAAATTGACAAAAAATATTGCACAATATCATGCAAGAAATTGATTTTTTTTCATAGCTTTCAGGCGACTTTATTTTTTGGCATTGAATATTCTGTCATCAAGTTGAACATTTTTTTGCTACGGCAGTTCAATTTTGCTACCTAGTGTCTTTAAAAAGCAACAAATTAAGTTCATGCTTAAATGAGATGATGGCTATTTAAATATGAACAATAAAGCAGGTAGTGAACTAGTTCAAGTGTAGCCGAGCACCTAGTATTCTACAGCGTCTTTTAAACTCAAGGAAAAATATACCATTTTGTGTCATCTTGTATAAAAGCAGTAAGCAGAAATAAAGGCTCTAAGCAGACTAAGCATGTCTCTCTCTGCTCGACAAACTGTTTAACTTATTTATGAACAAGTTTCATTGTTCATGTTAAAAAGCAGATCAAAAGCAGATGTTTCCATTTAACTGATGTTTTTCATGCGCTGCAGTCATAAGTTGGTAATTAATGATAAAATCCTACTTAACCGGATGTGGGTGCCATAATAATCCAGTACTGAATTATGGTTCCATAATGCGTGTTTCCTAATTTTCTCAAAGTATGAAGCCCCCCCCCCCCCCCCGACACACACACCGCGGTGGATTACGTCATCCATAAACTTCATAAATATAATCTCTACACCCAATTAAAGTGCATCTATTAATTTTAACGGATAGTGAAACATATTTAGGCTCAGTGAGCCCTATTATTGTTGAAAAATTGGCTCTCTCGCATTATGGCCCCCAGCTTAGTGGTCATATAACGTATAGCCACCACCCAACGCCCCCACCCCCCAATCTTGCAAATATGCCATAATGGGGGGGGGGGGGGGGCTTTCATTTTGTGCGGGGGGGGGGGGTAATGGAGAAAAATCAAAAATAAATGGGACAGACCCGAATAACTATGATGTGAGTCATAAGTTCTGAACTTACCGAAGAGCTTCGTAGCTTGCAACGCTGACATGGTATCATTTTGAGATTGGGGTTTGGGTTTTATCGGGGGTGTATTTTCACAAGAAGATGGCGAAATATTAACAATAACTGGGTTAGCTATAACATGGTTTTCCGATGAAGCGTCGTTCACTACCATATTTTCAGATTCTGTGATTGTTTGACCTTTATCATTAGTGGAGCTTAAAGAATCATTAGTACTCATTTTGATATATAAGCAATTAACAAAAAAGACTTGTAAATGTTTAATAAAGCTGAGATTGAAAATATAGTTGGTATTAAGTAAAGTAAAATTAAATATTCCTTAATAGGTGGAGTTTAGGTGCAATAAAAGTACACACAAAGTACACTTTCTGAATATAGGCCTCGCAGGAATTATCTGCAGACCTGCGTGAAATCTTTATTAGATAAAATAGGGCGTTTTTCGTCAGGGGTAATATTGCAAGCCCAAGGTGGGGCAAAATTTAATAAGTTTTTATAATTGGAAAAAGGAAAACTTTTTCCTCTACCAAGGCTGGGATGTAAATTATATATTGTTTGTTGAGAAATAAAACCGGAAAAACAGGCAGATTTTACTGTTTGTGTCTAGCAAGCAAAAGACGCTCTATTCGAAAAAAAGGTAAGAAATAAATAAAGCGTTCAAACAAAAAACAGCGATTGGTAAAAATGAAAAGTGGTGAAAATACAGCAGCAGCAGTTAATTTAAAATTTGTTTTTTTTTCTCTAGCTAACCGGAAAATATGAATCGAACACGATATAGATGGAGCTAAATAAGATAATTCAGTTGCTCTTTTGTTTCAAGTAAAATAACAATTCCCTGTTCTTTATACTAATTTGAGGTAAATTAAAGCTTAAAATGAAAAGCGTTTTACATCAGATATAATACTCTTTTAGTTACACCTGCATATGAACAGAATAATGAACAAATTTGTACAAATTGCTCAATTTTGAAGAAGAGATAAAAATTTTTAAAAAAGGAGAAAATTTCGTGTTTAATAAAATGAAGTTGATTACGGAATTCTTTGCGTAGGATTTTACAGGTTGTTCAAAGAGCGTTTCAAATTAAAAGGTCAATATAAATTAGCACGTACTAAGGGCTATTTTGTGCGTGTCATGAAGGGTTTTTGCCCCCTCTTTATGACCCATTTCCTCAAATATGACATATAATACCCTGTAACAATGTTATTTGCTGTTATTTTTACACCGACTAATCTTTCCAATGTTATTACGCACACACAGAAAAAATGTTTTTAAAAAACGTTATGACAATAATGCACTATCCTGTGTATAACATAGAAAGAAATAGTATTTTCAATTTAGCTTGCCCACGGATATGGTGGTAATTTTTTAACTTGATGAAAGAAAAGAAAGAGAGAAGAAATAACTTAGCTCCTTTTTGCCTTTGACTCTAAGAAGGGAAGTTGGTGATAAGAAGCAGGCGCAAATTCATGTTATAATCAGATTAATGCCATGCTAGAATAAGCATAATCTCTTTCTATATACCCTCAATTTTGTCACTTTTTTCAATTCACCCTAGCTGGAATCCCTTCAATTTGTTCACTCCGCAATAACCGCCTTTCACATGAACGAAGAAGCTATTTATACAACCAAAAGATGATCAAAAATGCTAAATTAAGTCACGTATGGTACCATAATGAGGTCTGAAATCATTACGCAATAAGCGTGCGCTTTTCAAGGTTTACAACCGGCATACGTGAATGAAATTGGATGCGCGATTTTTCAGGGTCGAAATGACAGCTCTCTTCATGACATGAAAATGCCCAGATTGAGAACGATTTCTTTAGAAATTGCTGAAGGGCGAACGAAAATAGTCTTTTCACTCTTTGAGGAGAAATGCGAAGTCGAAGTAACCTGATGTTGAACATTAAGCCAAAATTTTGTTTTGTTTTGAATCGTCGGAAATACATAAAATTTGCAAAGGCAACCCCCACATGGTTAACTCTGGAGCCTTGCAAAATTGCCATAATAAAATTTGATTGCCGATTTCTTGTAATCATATATTAATCTCAAATTAACCACCGTCTTGATCACATAATCAGATCTATCTAGATAACGAGATGACTTTTCTAGGCAACAAATGATTTAGAAAAATATGTAAAACACGACCGACAGCGATGATCTTTTTCTGCTGAATTTTGTTTTCCTTTTCTTACTTTTCAACTTACTCAAATTGCAAGGAGTCAATAGGACTATAGCAATTGAGGTTTAGAACAATGATACAAACTAAAGCATTAATGGACCCACGGAATCATTACTAGCAACAAATAAACATACCGATAAACGAAATCTTAGGCCTAATGGAATAAATAACCATTAAGAGTACGATTTGGCTCATTACCTGTCCAGTGTCCGAAAAATAGGGAATACATACTCGATTTAGACGGGAGTTTTCACGACCCAAGTTTTAAGATTACACTCGGCTGATTTTGTTCAAATTTGATTCAAAACTGTATACATGTGCACTCACTTTCGCAGAGCGTGTTTTTGGGGCCAGCATGAAAATTTGGATCAATCTTTTGTCACCAGGATCCTAGTAATATTTTTAATCAGCGTTGAATCATAGTATTTCTCAGTCTGTGTTTTTACTATGAACAGATTATGATCATGTCACTTTTTACCCTGTTCAGACAAAAAATCTTAGTAAAAAAATGCTCTATGAAAACACTCAGAACAGTCGAAAATCCAATTCTTCGTTTTTCATGCACAGTCAAAAGAACATTCGGCGAATGGTCTGTACAGCCGAATTCCAGATTGTGGAAAAAGGGGGAAGAACTCCAGGGGAAAACCGTGCTTGCTAATAAACAAAAAATCGGGAGACACGCAACAATCAATTATATCTCTATAAGTATGTTTGTGAAATCTTCAAAATATCAATAAAAAAACAAAAAACAAAAGGTCAGCAGTTTGTCAGTTTCTGCAAAAGTCAGTTTCAGTTTCTGCAAGTTTTCTCAATAAACAAACCCAGCAGCTTGCTAAACACTTTTTTGTGGTGACCAAACTGTTCCGGGTTCTCTTGCATGACTGAAGAGACTGATTTCCACGCCATAAGTGACTATTTTTCACAAATTAAGAAAACCGTTTCCATGTCATCTTTTCTCGCAATTACAGTATCTGATTGCCACATCTCAACGTAACTCAATTGTCACTGATATTCACGCTTTAAATAAATCATTTCCACGAGAAAAAAACATTTTACATAGTTAATCGTGTTTTTAGTGCTGATTCTCATTGTTTCTTAAATGCTTCAGGCTTATCTATCTGGGTCAAAGCAGATAAGGGAACCAAAAATTTTCAAAAGAAACAGGAGGACGCCAAAATCAATCAATTAGCAGCAAGATGAATGGGAGACTTTAAATTAAATTTGTTTCAAATGCTTAATTTTCCAGTTCAAGTGCGCAATAACAGGTTTAGAGCCTGCTAGCTTGGTGACTTCTACGCCCAATCAAACAAACAGATGTCAAAACAAGTTCGACTGACTCCCGTGCCTAAAGATGCAGCGCAGAGAAAAAGAAGCTGTCTTCTAAAGCAGCGGAGCTTGAAACAATCGAGCCACAACCACCATTAGCATATCATACCATACAACCAGCAATAATTAAATTTCAATTAAAATAATGGAGATTAATGCAAAATTTGTGTGCATTTTCACATTTTTCTTGGAAAGGGCAATCTGAAAACTAATGGAGATTCATATTTAAAATTTGATTTTCGCTTAAATTTGATATATCTTGACATTTCTACAAAAAGTGAAAATTACGGTTATCATAATTTAAACAATTATTTTTTATAAAACTTGGAAAAACTAGACACCTTTTGGAAAGGGAAGTACGTGAAATTAACAGAGATCCCAATTGAAACTTTGATTTTCCATTAATCTTGATAAACCTAGAAACTTTCTTTGAAACCGAAAATTTTGAAATGAATTGAGGTCTATCTTTTTGGCCGATTGATATAATAATCGTAGAGAAATGTGAGTGGTATCATTAAAAAGATCATATAGCGTAGAAATCGAAAATCAAAAGATTTTTTGAAATTCGTTTTTTTTCGAGGAGTTATCGAGGCTTGAAGTTTCATGTGACCACGGTATATGTGGTTCACTTTTCTTCACTTTTAGAGTAATTTTTAATCGATTGAAAAATTTTTCTATAAAACTTTTAATTCAAAAGCCTTTTTGAAACCTTTTTTTACCTTTCACGCTACAAAATGCATCTATTTGATGTTCGTAATAGACGAAAGACGGCTCAAAAACTAGCTCTGGTCTCATAGAGAAATTTACCATCAAAAAATTCGAATTCTATTTGAAACTGTTTTTTTTCAAAAAATTCACTGTTGTTGATTCACTAAGAAATTAGTCACCTTTAATTACCGTTTAAACCGTTTCATTAATGACAAAACCTCCTCTGTAGCAAAAAAAGGATGCCCAATGAAAAGAAAATTATCTTTCAAGGAACCGCTCATACATTTTCTGGCTTCCACACTGAGTGTAGTCTTTTGAAGTCTTATGCCATAGGCACGTTAACTAAAAGTGCTATACTTTTCCTAATGAGCATTAAGTGAACCTATCTAGTGCTTTGAGTGGACAACTTATGGCTGTTAAGAATTTAAAAATAATTTTTCGGAAAATAATTTCTTTGAACGTTAGCCAATCTTAAACATATTTTTAGCGAACTCTAAGTCACTATCAGTAATGACAGTATCCTGATTTTTTTTACTGCTACCAAAATAATTTGATCAACTGTTTCGTCTTCATTTTATGGCTTTATGAATTCGATGAGACGAGTTTTCATATATTTAAAAAAAAAATTGGATATTTTTTCACAATTTTGTTTCCTATTGGAATTCTATCACATTATCGTAATATTGATAGTTCCTATTGGCTCAGAAAAGTCATCAAAAGAATAGGGGATTAAGATTTCAGAGAAAATATTGTGGAATAAATGGCTTCGACACTTTCTGCTCGCACTTTTCTACTGAATTTATGGTTTTTGCATGTATTTGCTATTGTTTTCATAGTCATAAGACTTGTTCTGTCGTCCTATTGAAAATTGGTCAGTAACAAACACCATTTTATTCCCATTCGGTCATAACGTAGCGTATTTCCTGATTTCAATTGAAAGCCATTGAACTTAATGTCGTTGAGACTACGGGCTTCACCACAGATTTCTTGAATTTTCTCAAAAAATTTGTTCACATTTGTCGATTTTTTAATTGCTATGGTGAAAAAAAAGGAAATGGATTTTTGTCAAAAAAAAGTTTAAAATCGAAACCTTCATTCTGAAAAACTTATTTTTTAATGAGACTTTTCTCTGATTTTTCGGAATTTGCTATTTTATTATTTATGTAGTCGTAAAAGGGCGCTGAAAGGTCTCATAAGCTTCTAACTGAATTTTGAATGAATGATATTACTCTATGAAGTCAGTCCATAGGAAATAGTCCTAATATTTATGACAATATTTGTCTTCAAATTTATTTTTCATTATTTCGTTTTTTGTTATTTGTTTAGTTTTTTGCTTAGTTTTTGTTGTTCGTTTGGTCACATTTAAACTTATTCTCATGTTTTAGAGGTGCCATCAATCTTTTTTTTTTTGAAAAATTAAATTTTCTATTGATTTGATGTCGTAACTGATGTTTTGCTTGTGGGACAATGTGCGTTTTCATAAAAGTTTTGTGAGCGGCCAATGTTTGTGTGTTTTTTCTCTATTACCATATTCACGTAATAACAAAGCCCAAATAATTTCAAATGAGGCCCATATGAAATTATTTAATAATTCATAATAGCTGTAGCTCAAATAGTTTTGATAACAACTGAAATAAAAAAAACAAAATTTAATATTTAGGTAATAGCTAGATAATTTTATTGGCCTCATTAATTTCTCTTTTCGCAGATTAATTGAAATCTCTTGAGCTTTTTTGCATCTTTAGTCCGTTTCTATGGCTCAGTCTAACCAAATTCTGGTCCTATCAGTTTCGTAATAACGTTTTAGTAAGTTCATCGAAAATATTTTTGTTAAAAGCTAATAGTTTTTAAGACGTTTGAAATCATTTGGTTAAAAAAATGTTGATAGATTTTAGAATTTCGCCTCATTATTTTTCTTTTTATTTGTTACCTAGTCTCATTAAGAAGTTCCAATCTGCAGTATAGTTAAGATAAGAGAAAAATTGTGCAGTTAAGATTTTATTGGATTGCATTTTGACGTTGTCTACTAGGTGCTTTTACATTTAGATATTGAGTTTTTGCCGTTAAATTTTTAGTTTTGCTTATTTTGTTTGTTTTTCCTCTTGTAGTCTTTTTATTGGCACATATCATGAGCTCTGACAGAGTGTGCAACACATAACATCAGAAATCATCAAGAACGAAATTTGCAACTTCAAAAACTGATTAACTAATAACAAATCATTGTACTCCATTATTAATTCAATTATCATTCTATTTCCCAAAGTTTCTTGAAGCGGCCAAAGCAACAACAGTAAACCAACAGTACTAAAAGTTGTTAAACCTTGATGCTAAATGGCACGAAAACAAAGGTACAAAATTAGTAGTTGCATGCAATCTGTACCCGGGTCGACGTGTCACCGCCATTCAAAGCAAAATTATGTAAGAATGTAAGATAAGCGGTGAATGCGGAAATTTATGTAAGATAAGCTGTGAATGCGTTGAAATTACATAAATAAGGCAAAGAAAGCAGTGAAAAAAACGTTTATCGCCTGGTAGCGGTGAAGTTACATAATTTCACTGCTGAGTTTAGTGGTGAAATTACATAAATTTACCGCTCAACTTTGTGGTGAACTTACATAAAATAACCGTCTAAAAAAATTGTTAAAATTGTGTGAGATCAGCAAAGAATGTGGTGAAATTAATGGGGAGTGAGGAAGGAATTGTTAGATTTACCCTCCCACTAAAAGTACCCCTTAATCTTACATCTTTTCGACACTTTTTTCTAAGCAGTGAATTTGTGTAATGTCACCATAGATTAAGCGGTTAATTTACAAAAAAATCACCACACTTCACCGCTAAAATGTGTAATTTCACCGTTAAAAATTGCAAATCTTACAAAAATTCACCGCGCATTTTTTACAGAAAGTAGAGTGAATTTGAGTTATATTCAAAACAAAAATACTAAAAGTTAGTGCGGGATGGCGGAGTGGAAGAAGAAATGGATGCCATCCAGGAGGTGAGAGGTTCAAACCCCTTTAAGCGCGGTGAAATTACATATTTTAGCGATGAATTGTGGTGAATTTTTGTACGATCACCGCTTACTCTAGCGGTGAGCTTACATAATTTCACCGCATTCACCGCATTTCACGGCATTTCACCGCAAAATTATGAACGAAATTTGCGTGAAAAAAGTAACTTTTCACCGCTCATCTGAAATATTCTTCCAATTTTTTTCTCGACCTGGGTAGGTACATATAGAAACAACTAAAGATTCAAATATAATGAAACCTTCCAAATATAATGAAACCTTCCAATGAAACCTTCCAAAAGAAGGTTTCAAATATAATGAAACCTTCCAGGGGTGCCTTCTATTTTTTGCTGAAGAGCAAGTTCATTTACTTCGCTCGAAATTTAGCACTCGTCAATTTCCTGATTGTGTGCTTCTTCTTGTCCTCCAGTTAATTAATGGCGACACTGCTCGTCTCGGATTGAGTAATCACAAACAAAACTAGTTTCAAAGAAAGAGTAGGTTTTGAAATCAGTTACAATATTTCTCACAGAGAGTTTCCGTATTTGCTAAGACAGAGCGCAGAATTAGTTGCCAGCGTTTTTGACCCAGCGCTAAATTTTTATCAGAGGAGAGCAAATGTTTGTTTGACCATCTATATCTACACTGTTTAATGCATAGCAAAGTATATTGCCTCTGGTGCTTTTACTAAATCTTAAAACACTAAAACACTTAGAACATTAAACTTCTATGGGTTGCCCAGTTTAATATACAGCGTGACTTCAATAAATGATTTTGTCTTCAGCAATCCCCCCACCTTTTAATCAGCAAAGATTCTTTACCCCTATCTTAGTTATACTAAATGACACTTATTTATAATAAACTAAATATCAAATACAAGTTGGCATCAGTGAAAACATTCACCTTATTTGTTGACCTTAACTGAAACAAGGCAAAAATAGAGGTTATAGGAAACTTTGGTTCATTATAACACGTTCTAAATATTTTATCATTCTCAGCTTCACATGCGACAACCATTGATACCGACATTTAAACTAATTAATTTTAATCCGGATTATTACCCTAAAATCACTAAACTCCAAACTAAATGGCTAAATGCTTAAGATACTAAATCTCATACTTCACACCAATTGTTTGTTTAAATACTGTCTAGTGAAAACAAAAGCAGCATTTAGTTTTACATGCTAAAAATGTTGCATTTGGGTTACTTTTATCCGTGAATACTCGAGACAAAATGTCACGAGTATTTACGGTATAAGTAACTTATTTCCACGTTTTGCGTAGCTATATTCCATCACAGAAAATTGTGTTCGAATTGTGAAAACGGGAACAGAGTTTTATCAATCGATTCCACAAAATGCAAAATTGGACATTGGCCACGCAGCGAAAAACAAAATTGCAAACCCCAAAATGCCTAGGATGACAATGAGAAGTCAGATGCAGATAATAAGAAGGAAGGAAAAAATGTGCCTTGTCAGCTGGGGCCAAATTAAATGCAAGAAAATGCACGATAATCAGAACATTATGAGAATTGACGGCACAGGTAGCAAAAAAAGGACTAGAATGCGTAGAAGAAAGGTTTCAGGCAGTGACAGAGCTGACACATTTGCAGGTAAAGGAGTAACTTTAAGGTTTGCACGATTTCGGATTCAGAGATCAGGAGCTGTCGACAATAGCACAAGAGGCAGCAAAAGATGTCTTTTAGATCCTCTACAATGATTTTGATCCTCACGTGTTCGCCACTGCTGTATGTCGAATACTTTGTCAAACAGAAGAGCTTTAGCCCGGTTCAAGAAAGCGTTCATAGAGCACTGTACGACCCAGTAAAGGAGATCCGACACAGATGGATATGTTCTTGGCATCACTGGACAGTTTGTAAAGGATTGCATGAGAAAGAACGTCAATGGGTTTAAATATGACAAAAAAGACAACAATCAGGGCAGGGAATAGAGAAGACACGAAGAAGGCAGCAAACATGCTTCAATTGAATACCCCCGCCATCTGCGTTCAGCACAACTAGCAGATCGGACCCATAGAAGACAATAATCATGGAAGACAACAAAGACGATGGCTGAACTGACCATTTATGGACAGCTGTAGTTGATGCCTCACTTGGCTGCATACTTATTAAATAAGTGGTCTGAAACCCAATCCCCAGTGCTTCTTTAATCATGAGCAGAATCTGAGTAAGCATTAGAATCATCCGGATTCTACAATCAAAGTAATCCAAGCGTTAAAAAACTGACTGGATGAAGGCTGGTTACAAAATAGAATTTCTCATGAATTCATTTGAATCAGATTAAAGGTTGGAATAAATTTTAATCATAGCTCATTTAAACTAATTAATTTTAATCCGGATTATTACGCTAAAATCACTAAACTCCAAACTAAATGGCTAAATGCTTAAGATATTAAATCTCATACTTCACACCAATTGTTTGTTTAAATACTGTCTAGTGAAAACAAAAGCAGCATTTAGTTTTAGATGCTAAAAATGTTGCATTTGGGTTACTTTTATCCGTGAATACTCGATACATAATGTCACGAGTATTTACGGTATAAGTAACCTATTTCCACGTTTTGCGTAACTATATTCCATCGCAGAAAATTGTGTTCGAATTGTGAAAACTGGAACAGAGTTTTATCACTCAATTCCACAAAATGCAAAATTGGACATTGGCCACGCAGCGAAAGACAAAATTGAAGACCCCAAAATGCCTAGGATGACAATGAGAAGTCAGATGCAGATAATAAGAAGAAAAGAAACAATGTGCCTTGTCAGCTGGGGCCAAATTATATGCAAGAAAATGCACGATAATCAGAACATTAAGAGAAATGACGGCACAGGTAGAAAAAAAAGAATAAAATGCGTAGAAGAAAGGTTTCAGGCAGCGACAGAGCTGACACATTTGCAGGCAAAGGAGTAACTTTAAGACTTGCACGATTTCGAAACAGAGATCAGGAGCTGTCGACGATAGCACAAGAGGCAGCAACAGATGTCTTTTAGATCCTCTACAATGATTTTGATCCTCACGTGTTCGCCACTGCTGTATGTCGAATACTTTGTCAAACAGAAGAGCTTTAGCCCGGTTCAAGAAAGCGTTCATAGAGCACTGTACGACCCAGTAAAGGAGATCCGACACAGATGGATATGTTCTTGGCATCACTGGACAGTTTGTAAAGGATTGCATGAGAAAGAACGTCAATGGGTTAAAATATGACAAAAAAGACAACAATCAGGGCAGGGAATAGAGAAGACACGAAGAAGGCAGCAAACATGCTTCCATTGAATACCCCCGCCATCTTCGTTCAGCACAACTAGCAGATCGGACCCATAGAAGACAATAATCATGGAAGACAACAAAGACGATGGCTGAACTGACCCTTTATGGACAGCTGTAGTTGATGCCTCACTTGGCTGCATACTTATTAAATAAGTGGTCTGAAATCCAATCCCTAATGCTTCTTTAATCATGAGCAGAATCTGATTAAGCATTAGAATCATCCGGATTCTACAATCAAAGTAATCCAAGCGTTAAAAAACTGACTGGATGAAGGCTGGTTACAAAATGGAATTTCTCATGAATTCATTTGAATCAGATTAAAGGTTTCAATAAATTTTAATCATAGCTCTATAAAACTCATTGGCTTGAACGAATAACTAAAACCCTTATTTCGTTTGAATGCATTCCCAAATTCAAATTGTTGAAACTAATCTCAGAATTAAGAACACTAACATAAGGTTTTGAATAATTTCTGCACGGCCCAGAATTTATTCGCTGCACTTCAAAAAAACTGACATATGTTTGAAATATTTTTTGAAAATATGGCTGATAAAAAGCACCATTGTCTGATTATTGGACCAAGAAAAAAAAATTGTTTTGCAGAAAAATTTCATGATTACCAAACAGTTTTTGTACTTCAAATTCATGATTTTCCTCTGAATTCAATCAATCTACCGGGTAAAAAATTTCTACGATGTAAATCAGACCGGGGTCAAAAGAAGTAACGCAAAAGAAAAATTAAAAAAAAATGTTTTTCTGTAGTTCACTGGTCTCATTTTCTTGCGCCCTTAACAAAATGTTTTTGTTCCGACCCACTTTAGTGAGGGAGGAACTATATACTCAAAACGGTTTTTTTGTTCAGAAAATATTGGCCTATCGATATAATCAAAGTAGAGAGTTGCGAGTGGTATCAATAGAAAGCCCGTCAGCGTCGAATATAGAACAAAAAAGATTTCTTCAAATTTTCGTTTTTTATAAGGAGTTATCGAGGTTTAAGATTTTGTGAATATTAGACGCTGTTTTTATTCACGTTTTTTGTATTTGCGTCAAATATTTCGCTAATTTTGTCGAAAAGGTTAAAATTGATAACTGCAGTAATGTTGATTTTATGTCTACAGATAGAGGAGTGCTGCTAAAGTGTTCGATTCGAGTTTTTTGGCTAGATTTTATGCTAAATTTTTCAAAATTCAGATATTTTTTCGTCAAAAATGGTACCACTTTGTTTTTTAAGCCCACTTGCTTTAAATTTTTGAGAAGTAGACACCTTAAAACTGCAGCCATTTTCTTCCCAAGTTCGAAAAAGAGCTATTTGTGCTGCCGCCGGCTTTATGGGTCTTCTGGAATTATAAATTTGCCAGTTTCTTGCATATTTAAACTCGATAATTGTACAAAATGCACTATTTATTTTTGACAAACTGAAAATTGATCTAATTCGGCACCGTTTGA
The DNA here is from genome assembly GCF_964194025.1 of Convolutriloba macropyga. Taxonomy (NCBI): domain Eukaryota; kingdom Metazoa; phylum Xenacoelomorpha; order Acoela; family Convolutidae; genus Convolutriloba; species Convolutriloba macropyga. The sequence goes on from NC_134471.1 coordinate 50,651,271, forward strand.
ACAATTGAGTGTTTTGCAGACGCGCAGCACAATTGGACTTATCTTCATCGCGTCATGGAACGTTACGATGAAAAAAATACTAGATTTTAATGGGTCGCGAACTTTTTTCTTAAAATATTTCCGCTATGTAAATACTTTTTAATTAAACTACTGACAAAAATTTTAAATCACGGCACAATAAATGACAGTTATCATTTACAATAAACGGAGACCAACGAGAATTTGTCATGGTTTCAGAGTTAAGCTCATGGTTTTTAGGTCTCTGGTCAATTGTTTTCGTAAAAATTTTATGGAATTCATGAGTTTTGCATACATTTATTATACTTGTAGCCCAATGACTTAGTGTCTCTGATCAATGATCAGACACTCTTTAATTGAACTATAAAAGAATCTAGACATTTCTTTGAATTGTTATCTAAGGTCTGTTATGACTTTGAACACATTTCTTTAAAGAACAAATTGGTGAGTTTTTGAACTTTGACAAAATTTTTTCACAATTTTCTCAAGTTGGGGCGCAGTCTCAAAAAAGGTGGAAACCAATTTTGGTTTCTTTGTTTTGTTACTACGCGTTTTCTATTTTTTTTCGTTTTCGAGTATAATTGCATATTTTATGAGAGTTCATTTTTGTTTCCTTGTCGAATTATCACACTGTTATAGAGTCATATTGACGGAAAAGATAGTAAGGCGAAAATGTTGGAAAAAGGGGTATCAGGATATCTAAAATGTTTTTGCTGAATAGTTTATGCTTTTTGGGCTTAGACACAGTTATCTCGAAAAATTTTGTGTAATTTTTGTTTTTGCCTATGTTTGTCTGTCTTTTTCATGTTGTACGCCATAAACGTGATAAGGATAGGTCTCAATTGCTTCTCTCATAACTCAAATTAATTCCACTTTAATTAATTAAAAAATTAAAGATTTCTGTTTATAGCTATTTGTTTCAATGATTTTCAAATCAAATATAGAAGAAAAAAATTTTTTTTCAATGGTCTCTTTTTGCTCTCATTTTTGTCACCAAGTAACTCAATCTCACTAATTACAAGACGCAATCACTTTTGTTGATTCAAACGTTTTTTTTTCCGCTTGGTTATATGTTGTGACTGATTGCTTCGACCATTTAGTTTTGTGAAAAGTTTTGGAGACTGAAATGCTGTTCAATTTTTGGCTTTTTTGTTGTCATTTCTACTCAGTCCTTTTATAAGGAAGACTCGTTGATGTTCAGATGAGAAGAAAGTAATAATTTGAAATTCTTGCAGATAATATCTCATAAATATAGTGCCGTAAACAGTGTGGTGTCATGAAGTTGTTTGTGAAGTTTTGGCTTCGGCCTGTATTTGTTGTTATTTTCTAGGGTGGTAATTTAGTCTCAGTAAATACAAAACCAATTGGCTTCCAAAGGTGTTTCAACCTAATCCGACGTTTTTTATTGAAATCTTTATTGAACATTTCTATAAAATGTTTGAGATTTTATATATTTGTACAATTGAAAGGATTTTTGATTTCTTTTTATCTTATAGCGATAATTGTAGATACCATTGGCTTTGAATTTTTGCGCAATTGAACATAGGATAATGATATGTCTCAGTTGCTTCCTATGGAGATACACATGAACGTTTTACTGATTTCAATTGATATCTGATAACATTAGTAACTGTGAATTTAATTGTTTTCAAATAAATAAACGCATTTTTGAACTTTGCACCTCTTTGCTCTCTTTTGTCGTCCTGTTAACCAGTGACCTTGAGGACAGGTCTCATATCTTTTCTAATGAAGAATAGGTTAAATTGTTTTGTTTAGGTTTTTTCTGATGCAAAATTTGATTTTGTTATGATTTTTTCATTATAGACATTGAGCTTTGGTCAATATCAATGTTGTTGTTTGATTTTATTATTTTTTTTTCTAGCGGTCATTTCATCAACAACTTTCATCGGCCCTCTGGCTTGGCATTATTGTATTACATTGGTTGTTTGTTGAACGATATGCATGTTTTCGAAATTTTTCTATTTTTTCATCATTTGTTAACCAGTTAGGTCAAGAATGTGGATGAGCGGGGTCGGAACATTATGTGCGTACGCACAATGCCGAGCCTACTTGTTTACTATCTCGATAAAATTCAGATAGTTACTACAACATTGGGATAGCACAGGAGTAGACTAATAAAAAAGACTAAAATAGCAAAATTTTGAAATGAGAAACAGTGTGTCGTCAACAATATGAGATAATTAAAATATAATGGGAACAGATGGAAAGTTTTTAAAAATTGAAACAAATAATTTTGTTTGGCGGCACAACAGCTCAAAAGAGAAATTTTTGAACTATTCCTGCAATTAATTTGAACTTGGCTTGAAACTGTTGCTAAAGAGATGAGAAGTTATATAAATTGCTGAGAAGATAAGAACTTCAAATAGCAAATTTTCTGGTGCAAAACTGTGCCTGAATGAAACCTCAATTAAATCTGGCCAGAATTTGTCGACTTTTTTTTGCTTATTGTTCTTTTCGGCTCTAATTTATCTAAAGTAAAAAAAACTGTTTGCCAACAAAAGAAGAATCAAACAGTTTAACAAATCTTTGTTACCAATTCAAAATAAAGTTGAAACCTAAAGTCTAAAAATGTAAACTACCTACAAAAACAAATTAACTGTGTGGACAAATACACCCAAAACTGAACAAAATATATTATTAGCCTTCAATTCTAAAAATAGGCCTGCAAGCAATCTGAATTCCTCAAAATCAACCCTGATAAATTACTGTACGCCCAACTAATTGTAAAACTGTGAGCTTTTTTTTGACATTTTTGGAAAAATTTGTAGATTATTGTCATAATGGCAACAAATCTCTGCAAAATTTTCAGAGCCCAAAGTTTTCAAATGAAGATTATTTCAAATAGTCATTCAGTCTTAGAGTAAGAATAACCAAAAAATGTAGAATCTTTCAATTATAAAACTGAAACATCTTCTTAAGAATATGAAAAAAGTGGTCAATACAACGAAATTAACGCTCAAGATCACATTGGTGCCAGACCTCTGAAATATGTAGACTCACAGAGATTCTCAAAAAAATTACCTTTAATAATCTTTCAGTTACAGGGATCAAAACTAACAAATAAATGTGTACAACCCGCGTTTTATTCCAAAAACTATTTATGATGCCGAGCTCCTAAAAAGTGTATTTGAAGATTTCAATACAACTGGTTTCTACTTTTAAAACAAATCAGCTGTTTTTGCACAACTAGTAAAATTAATTGGCGAGATAGCCGAGAGGTAAGCTGTGTGGTTCACACACCAATGATTGAGAGTTCAATCCACTGCCTCCGTGAAGCTGTCTGTGTGAGGATGAGCTCTTACTTAACCATAGCTTCAGGTTGACCATAGCCTGACCAATGTCGGCTGCAATGATGGTACCACGTGAAAGTTTCAGACGCAAAAAAAGTGGCTATAGTCACCAAAACAAGATCAATGCTGCTCATAAAAAGATCAGTCTGAAATGTGGGGAATAATAAGAAAAAGGGCAGCCGAAAAGAGGCTACTGTAGGCCTAATGCTGTTCCGCTGCGATTACGCAGAAACCACAATTATTAATTATTATAATTCCATCACTTTGCGCCTGCAATGCTAATCACAAAGTAAAATACATTACTAAAACTTTTGCATAAAAATTGCTTTTGCATCGAACTGGTGCTCAAGCGCTATGTATTTTTTAGGACAAACTATTTATTCTTCTGAATAACTTACAACACTAATTTGTGAGCATTTGAGTCCCAATTATTATACACCCCAATGGCGGCTTGGAGACTTATGCATAGAATCAAAGGACAACCATCAATCTTACCCCATTGCCTGAAAATTGGAGGAAGTTTTGATACCCCCTTAATGTGGTTTTCTGGTTTTTTGCAAGTGTTCTCTATTCATATGAAACTGCAGTCCTCAATCTACTTAAATGTTTCTACTACTCTTTATCACATTTTCTGAACTTATCTTATTTAGGCCAATTTCCCAGGCCAAGTAGGCCAAGTTTTGTCTGCATTCAGCTTTCATTGCAGAGTTACTTTGTACCCCGGGTTATCACATGACAGTTCATTCTAAATAGCTTTTTTTCGCTTCAACCCAAAATACCGTCTCAATGATTTTGTTTCTCGAACAAGACTTGTTTCTTGCAGAGTGAACTTATTAGTTTTTATCTTATTTATGCATATCTGCTTATATGGCTGATGCGCATTTCTTATTTTCCGCTTTTGCACTTTCACCGTACTTGAAAATTTATTCATCTTCAAACAACAAAGGTATTTGCAGTCAATTAAAACAAAGATTTTATATATCTCCTTGCTTTGAAAGTGAGCTTTAATTAAGTCTCCATTAAGTTCATGGTAGTTACTCTAAATGACCAAGTTATAACAGAGAAACAAAAGCAGGTCATTGGAAAGTTTTTTTTTGCAGTATGAATTATGCGTCGCCTAGAGCGTTGAAAAAGGGTTCTCTTTCTTTTCACCCCGATTCGTTTCAAAACCCATTTTTAACGTGACATCATTTCGCCCATGCATCATTTCAACAAAACTTTTCACTCCAAAATTTGTTCCCAAACCCCGAGAATCCATCCCCGCAGTTTTGAATTTATATCCTTAAGTTTTTGAACCAGAAAACTACATCCCTTATTGGATGACCTTATTGGATGAAAACAATGCAACTGATAAACCGTGGTACCATAAAAAAAGTCGTAACACCTTTTCTCAAGAAGCTTTTGATCGAATAGAATTTACGCAAGATGAAATAATTCAATTATCATATCGCTTAGATTAACTCGTTGCTTAGGGTAAAATAGCTTTGAGCGCGAAAGACAAAAAATCTACCCTATTTTTGAGCGACCGAAATGCGAAATCAGGTTTTCCATGCTACAATGCATGCCTAATATTCTGGGCTTAATTATGTATTGGTAGAATTTCTATTTGATAGAAACTAATTGATAGCACAAATCAATAATACGGGTACGATGAGATCTGTGAACGCAAAAAGCCGAAGTAAAAGCAAGCCGAGATAAAAGCAAGCTGAAAGTTATGTAATAGTTATGTAATCGATCAGAAACATTGTTAAACGTTACAATCAACACTGCGCATATTATTATAGTACATAGGGAAATCCAATGCACCAAATCACCATCCAATGCACCAGATCAAAAAGAAGTCAATTTGTAGACATCTAGTGGGTACGAGCCTCAGCGGACCACTGTCCATGGCCATGCCTCTCATCCGTTGTGGGATTTAATCCGGAAACCACGGGCCAGATATCGCGGCGAAGCGCACCCACCGGCCGCCAGGGGCTACTTAAAATACGGGTATCTTTACATCGCAGTAATATAACTTAAAATTTCCGCCTTATAAAAATTCGCTCGAAAAATAGATACTTGAAATGAACGAAATTAGGAGACATCCTTTGTATCTTTTTTTCGAAAAAAAAATTTTGAAAATAAATTAAATCATTTTTGCGAAATAAAATGACTTTAGAATTGTAGAATAGTAGACAAGTCTTGTAGCACGTTTCAGCTCATTTTAAGTATCTATTATTTGCATAAAAAGTATCTCTAATCCGCAATCGAGCCTAATTAAACGCGCGATTTTCGAGCATGCAAAGATTTAATTGAAGCTTTCAATGCGATAAAATAATTTAAATAGAAGCAACTTTATATATATGGTGTACGTCCCAGTGCCACAAAAACTGTTTTTTTTTCGCAAAAGTTCCTCGCTCAACAAAGGCTTTGTAAACCAATGTGGGACTGCTCGATTTTAATAAATACTAATAAATAGTACTAATAAGTAGAATGAAATACTATAAGTGGTAATAAAGTAGTAATAAGTAGTGATACCCTTTCATAAGTAACACCTTTAATAAGTAAAACCCTTTAATAACTAATAGTATTAAGTTACTAGTAGAAGTAATAAAGCTTTAATAACTGCCATATCTTTAACCGCCATAGCTTTAATGAGCTGTCATATCTTCCAGTTGATGTACTGGTGTAGATTCAATGAACCGGGTAGGAACCCTTTGATAAGCAGCAATAAGTGCTATTAGTAGTAAAAAAGCTTTAATAATCACTTTTATGCTCCAAAACGCGCATTAAATTAGGCTTAATTGCAGATTATAGTGCAAAATCGAGTTACGTTGCGTGCGAAAAAGCGAAACATAATTGGAGCAGATTCGTGGTCCAAATTGGATGCATTGCTTGTACTTTTAATTCGCGGCTAAAATTTGGACGCTTTGGCCAACACGGGTTGCTCAATTCCCTTCGATTTTGCCCGTTTTTGGTAAAATAACGTTTTCCCGAAATATTGTTGCATTTTCAATGTACAACATAAGAAAAACGAACACGAGATAGACAGATCGGGCATAATTGCCCGTGACGATTTGGGTATACCTCTGCCGCGTAATGATCCCAAATTTTTTCGGCTTACTTGACATCATTTTCAAAAGTCGGCTTGCTTGCCTATCGGCTGGCTTGACCGCCACCAATGAGATTATTGCTGATCAAGCCATGAACATTCATGTTCTCGTAAGACTTACAAAATCATACACACAATCGTTTTCTAAGATGCTGCAGTAATCAAACATTCTTTGTCACGAGTACAATTGCCAATCATTATTGAACAATTGTTATTGAGAGTCTAATACATAAAATTTTTTATTTCGCTTTCTCTTTTAAAACATACATAAGAGCTAAAGCGCTAACAGTTCTAACAGTTCAAAAAACAGAAATGGAGGGTTGTGCGGAGGGCGAAGCGGTGATCTACAAGTTGGTAAATTCAAGGTTCAATTTTTTTATACTTGCTTGTTCTGTTCTCAAAATAGATTTGATTGCAAATCAAAAACTGAAGTGGCCTTCCTGAGTTACACTTGGAATTCAATAACAGAAACTGCAAGAAAAGCAATAAATAAACGGAGCTTCACGACCTGGTTTTACGCCAGACTAAAACAAAGTTTTACGCCAGACTAGTTCTTATCTTGTTGATGCCTGACTAATAATATCTATCTTTGGTATTAAAATTGAAGTTAGAGAGGCTTCGCTTAATGATAGTATTGGTGCTCAGTCCTAGTTTAAATCTGTGAAACTACTTAGGAGACTTTGCCTATGTAACATTTTGCGAAAAATTGAACGGTTTCAATTTAAAGTTGATCCAATATTAAAATTATGAGCACTTTTGATAACCAATTGAGATTGATTTAAAGTTCTAGCGGTTCTAAATGCAATATGTTAATCGTATGAAAAGATTTTGTACAAAACAAATAATTAGTAACATAGTTTTTATTATATTAGTTTTAGTGGTTGCTGATTGGTTGGTTGACTAACTGACCTCAAATATCTTTTGCTCTTTAAATGTCAAGCAATTTCACTCAATGCCCTCACTGACTAATGCAACAAGGATGCCGCATTATATGGCTCAATTATAGAGGATCGATTTGATAACACATGATTATGTCTTCAGAGAACGGACATAAAAGTAGTGAATAAAAGAGGGGTACCAACCAACCACTCAACTCTAACGCGTATTCGTGCTCGATTGTTTCCCCCCTGCTATCCACTACTCCTATTGTCTCCAGTGGACGTGCCCAGATACTAGTGTAACTAGTGAGACCGTGTAAAAAGCACGTAAAACCAACTTGCAAAAATAAATTGAGAAAAATACCAGCTTAACACTAGAAAAAGTATGTGTTTATTTTATAGCTTAATATTATACTTGTATACATTTTCACTGAATTGGTTTCTAGCATGACCAAAGCTATATCTATGGAGATTGATACATAATTTTCATTTTGCTGATCTGAATCTAAAGTATGAAATATGTTTATAAACTTTGCGAATAATACAAATAAAATAAAAATCTGGATTATCATAACGTTTTGACAAATGTTCAATATATTCTTTTACTTTTACAACATCATTACATTTATAACAAGAGTATTTTTTTTCTTTACAATCATCACAACACTCATTCCAAGTTTTGTATTTACATCTATTGCATTTCATTTTCTCAATTTCGGAAACTCATTTTTTTCTCTAATAAAATACAAGATGTCTCATTCAACCAACAATAATATCACGGGTGTTACCACCTGCCTTATCTGAAAATTAAACTTTGAAACAAGCAAACAATTCATCAGAGATAATTTAAGTGATGAACACTTAAAAAGACTAAGAGAGGAGTACAAAGAGGAATTTGGCTTTGGGGTTAAAGATAAAGATAATACCAAAGATAAAACTAAAACTATTACTTAAGATTAAGCAATGGATAATACTACAACTATTACAATAACAAATCGGATTACTAAAGATAAAGCTATGGATAAAACTATAACTAAAGCCAAAACTTTTACTAAAGATAATACAATTACTAAAGAGAATACTATAACTAAAGCTAAAACTAAAACTAATACTGAAGATAATATCTATACTAGAATTAAGTATGAACGTAAGAAATCTATTGAAGCACTTAAAATTAAAGTAGCCCTAACCACTCACTCATTTAGTCATAATAGATTAAAATTAGAAAACACAGTTAGAAAACTTTAGAAAACTAATAACTCATAAGAAAATATTAAAAACTACATCCAGCACAGACCTTTTAAGAGTTTTAAGTATGAGACTACAGCAGAATGTGAGTATATGAAGAGAATTAAAGACGAAGTTAAAATCAGAAAAAAATATTCCTTGACACAAAATATATTTTTAATAATGCTATACATAAATATGGAGACTTCTAAAATTGACTAAATTAATAAAAAGCAAAATATATGAGGGTTATGCTTATGACATCGAGTTTCTGGGATTAGGAAGCAATCAAATAAATATTGAACCAATTATAGATCTACCACCAGATCAACAAAATTCTAAATCAACATTAAAAATAGGTAATTACAAATATAACTGTTTACAAATAGCAACTACTGCATGGTTGCACCCTGCTAAAGACCATTGAATTGTCAACGTAACTATGTAAATATCCCTTTTGGGCGAAGTCAACAACACGAAGTTTATTTTGCTTATATAATAAAAATAAAGAAAATAGAAAATTTTAACATATCGTTATACAAACCTTGTGGTAATGGGTGTGACACAACATGGACAAAATCCTATGGTAAAGAAGAGCTATTTAAGCCAGCCGTTGATTTTGATAAAGATGCCAGAATAGTAGTTTGGTGAGAACACTGCAGTCTAGATAAAACGATATAAAATTTAATAGACAGATCAAATAACAGACAACAAAAAAAAATTTTTTGTAATAGATTATTGTACAGATTGTTGTAATAGATTATTGAGATAGATACATAATTTTCATTTTGCTGACCTGAATCTAAAATATGAAATATGTTTATAAACTTTGCGAATAATACAAATTAAATAAAAATCTGGATTATCATAACGTTTTGACAAATGTTCAATATTTTCTTTTACTTTTACAACATCACTACATTTATAACAAGAGTATTTTTTTTCTTTACAATCATCACAACACTCATTCCAAGTTTTGTATTTACATCTATTGCATTTCATTTTCTCAATTTCGGAAACTCATTTTTTACTCTAATAAAATACAAGATATCTCATTCAACCAACAATAATATCACGGGTGTTACCACCTGCCTTATCTGAAAATTAAACTTTGAAACAAGCAAACAATTCATCAGAGATAATTTAAGTGATGAACACTTAAAAAGACTAAGAGAGGAGTACAAAGAGAAATTTGGCTTTGGGGTTAAAGATAAAGATAATACCAAAGACATAACTAAAACTATTACTTAAGATTAAGCAATGGATAATACTACAACTATTAAAATAACAAATCGGATTACTAAAGATAAAGCTATGGATAAAACTATAACTAAAGCCAAAACTTTTACTAAAGATAATACAATTACTAAAGAGAATACTATAACTAAAGCTAAAACTAAAACTAATACTGAAGATAATATCTATACTAGAATTAAGTATGAACGTAAGAAATCTAATGAAGCATTTAAAAGTAAAGTACCCCTAACCACTCACTCATTTAGTCATAATAAATTGTAATTAGAAAACACAGTTAGAAAACTTTTGAAAACTAATAACTCATAAGAAGATATTAAAAACTGCATCCAGCACATACCTATTAAGAGTTTTAAGTATAAGACTACAGCAGAATGTGAGTATAAGAAGAGAATTAAAGACGAAGTTAAAATCAGAAAAAAATATTCCTTAACACAAAATATATTTTTAATAATGCTATACATAAATATGGAGACTTCTAAAATTGACTAAATTAATAAAAAGCAAAATATATGAGGGTTATGCTTATGACATCGAGTTTCTGGGATTAGGAAGCAATCAAATAAATATTGAACCAATTATAGATCTACCACCAGATCAACAAAATTCTAAATCAACATTAAAAATAGGTAATTACAAATATAACTGTTTACAAATAGCAACTACTGCATGGTTGCACCCTGCTAAAGACCATTGAATTGTCAACGTAACTATGTAAATATCCCTTTTGGGCGAAGTCAACAACACGAAGTTTATTTTGCTTATATAATAAAAATAAAGAAAATAGAAAATTTTAACATATCGTTATACAAACCTTGTGGTAATGGGTGTGACACAACATGGACAAAATCCTATGGTAAAGAAGAGCTATTTAAGCCAGCCGTTGATTTTGATAAAGATGCCAGAATAGTAGTTTGGTGAGAACACTGCAGTCTAGTTAAAACGATATAAAATTTAATAGACAGATCAAATAACAGACAACAAAAAAAATTTTTTTGTAATAGATTATTGTACAGATTGTTGTAATAGATTATTGAGATAGATACATAATTTTCATTTTGCTGACCTGAATCTAAAATATGAAATATGTTTATAAACTTTGCGAATAATACAAATTAAATAAAAATCTGGATTATCATAACGTTTTGACAAATGTTCAATATATTCTTTTACTTTTACAACATCACTACATTTATAACAAGAGTATTTTTTTTCTTTACAATCATCACAACACTCATTCCAAGTTTTGTATTTACATCTATTGCATTTCATTTTCTCAATTTCGGAAACTCATTTTTTACTCTAATAAAATACAAGATATCTCATTCAACCAACAATAATATCACGGGTGTTACCACCTGCCTTATCTGAAAATTAAACTTTGAAACAAGCAAACAATTCATCAGAGATAATTTAAGTGATGAACACTTAAAAAGACTAAGAGAGGAGTACAAAGAGAAATTTGGCTTTGGGGTTAAAGATAAAGATAATACCAAAGACATAACTAAAACTATTACTTAAGATTAAGCAATGGATAATACTACAACTATTAAAATAACAAATCGGATTACTAAAGATAAAGCTATGGATAAAACTATAACTAAAGCCAAAACTTTTACTAAAGATAATACAATTACTAAAGAGAATACTATAACTAAAGCTAAAACTAAAACTAATACTGAAGATAATATCTATACTAGAATTAAGTATGAACGTAAGAAATCTAATGAAGCATTTAAAAGTAAAGTAGCCCTAACCACTCACTCATTTAGTCATAATAAATTGTAATTAGAAAACACAGTTAGAAAACTTTTGAAAACTAATAACTCATAAGAAGATATTAAAAACTGCATCCAGCACATACCTATTAAGAGTTTTAAGTATAAGACTACAGCAGAATGTGAGTATAAGAAGAGAATTAAAGACGAAGTTAAAATCAGAAAAAAATATTCCTTAACACAAAATATATTTTTAATAATGCTATACATAAATATGGAGACTTCAAAATTTGACTAAATTAATAAAAAGCAAAATATATGAGGGTTATGCTTATGACATCGAGTTTCTGCAATTAGGAAGCAATCAAATAAATATTGAACCAGTTATAGATCTACCACCAGATCAACAAAAATCTAAATCAATATTAAAAATAGGTAATTACACATATAACTGTTTACAACTAGCAACTACTGCATGGTTACACCCTGCTAAAGGCCATTGAATTGTCAACGTAACTATGTAAATATCCCTTTTGGACGAAGTCAACAACACGAAGTTTATTTTGCTTATATAATAAAAATAAAGAAAATACAAAACTTTAACATATGGTTATACACCGCTTGTGGTATTGGGTGTGACACAACATGGACAAAATCCTATGGTAAAGTAGAGCTATTTAAGCCAGCCGTTGATTTTGATAAAGACGCCAGAATAGTAGTTTGGTGAGAACACTGCAGTCTAGTTAAAATGATATAAAAATTATTAGACAGATCATATAACAGACAACAACAAAAAAATTTTGTAATAGATTATTGTATTGGTTTATTTTTTTAGTTAAACATGATTGTTATAACTCATTTAAACCAGAGATTGTTTGTCCTAAAAAAAGAAAATTTTATAAATGAACATAAACGACAGGAGACGTTTTATAACTGCAGGCATTGAATGTCGTATTGTTGATACCAGCCCAGCTCAAGCTAAAAGCCAAATTGAAGCATGGTCAAAGACCAATAACCTTAACATAGCTGAACGCATACCAATAAGTGTAGGCTACATGTTTAAAGGTAATTTCAAATACTACTTTGCTCAATACTGTCTGAAAAATTTGCTATTGATCTACTAACTATTTAACTGAGGATAGTTTTAAGTATAAAAAACAAATGCTTTTTACTGAACAAGATGAAATATTCCGTGGGGCTAATAACACTTGTCATTGTTTTACAAAGGAATTGGCATGAAGCGCCACAGCCGGAGGCTCACGTATAAAGAAAAAAGAGATCACTGTCATGAAACTGGTAAGAACAGAGGAACCGCATGTAATATATGTAATCTAAAACATAAGCAACAAAAATTCATTCCCGTTTTATTCCATAATGGTATCTTTAATGATTTCAATCTACTATACAGTGAACTCTTTAAATAGAATAATGAAAAAGAAAAAGTAGAAAACTTAACTTTTGCAGCTGGTAAGACTAAGATCTTTAGCATTGATTGTCTTAAATTCTTAGATAGTTATAACTGCTTAGCTATGCCTCTAAATTGAATAGAAAATTTATACGCATGTAAATCTAAAACATTATATTCACATGAATGCGTTGGTTTAGACTATTATAATAAAGTTATAGGTAATCTGAAATTAGAAAACTTCAAGTCTTCTCTATCTGATAAATTCTTAACACAAGAAGAGTTAGATATCTTTATTAATGATAATAAAGATAAAACTGGTAGAGATTTGACTATAGAGTATTCACAAAAAATATGAAAATTTTAGACTATTGTTTGAATGAATATGTTGCTCTTAGCATGAAAGAATTCGGTCTCAATCCCATACACTATGTAAGTCTCCCCGGTTACAGTTTTGAATGTTGGCCAATAACAAAAGGTGTCTCATTAGAAACAAAACAAGATAAGCAGACGCTAGATGATTTTATTGCGGCAAAGAGAGGCGGTATACATAGTATAATGGGTGATAGATATGTTATTATCAAAAGTAATGACGAAGTAATAATAACTGGAATGTGGCGAAGCATGACCGGATGTCCATCTGGTACATAGAGGCAAACAACCTATATGGCAATGCAATGATGCAAAAGTTTCCCTAGAGGGACTTCAAGTAACCTCCCACATCTCTAGATAATGTGTTAAAAACTCCAGATGATAGTGATTATGATTATTATATAGTTTGTGATGTTGATTACAATGATATCTGTGAAGATAAAACGGAGCAAATAGCACTATTGCCACTTAAAAGAAAGATAAATGATAATGATGTAGGCTGTGGAGAAAGAAAGAAATGTAGAGCAAGAACTGAGAAATTAATCTTAGACCAAAATAATAAAACAGAATAAATAATTCATTATAGGATGTTAAAGTTTTATGTTAAGATGGGGGCTAAAATAACTAAAATACATAGAGTAACCAAACTTCAACAATTGATATGTAGAGTTTATATACAAAACAATACAGAAAAAAGAGCAAAAGCTAAAACTGAAGCAGAAAAGGATGTAAAGAAATTAATGAACAAGTCATTATTTGTTAGAGTGTGCATGAATCCTTTACATTTCATTGAAACTATGTTATTATATGATAAAAAAAGACAATGAAAAGTGTAAATAACCCACTTCTAGGAATATAACTAGATATAGGGATTATACCCAACTTGAGGATACATATATATAAACATTTTTCGCCAATATATATATATATATATATATATATATATATATATATGTATATATATATATATATATATATATATATATATATAGGCATAACTATATTAGAAATAAGTAAAGTACATATGTTTGATGTCTTTTATGATATTCTACAGTCATAAACTAAATATGTTTACAACTACAATATTTGGATAACGATAATTTTTTACTAATTTTCTCTAAAGATAATGTCCCCGACGAACATTTGGACTTAAGTAATTTAGATAAATCAATCAACACTAACAAGAAAGTGCCAGTTAAACTCAAGCATGAATTTTGAAGCAAAATCAAAGATGAATTTGCAATTCTATCACCTAAGAAATATAGCTTTGAGTATTATGTTGAAAGGGCCTCCGGCCTTGGTTACCCAAAATGGTCAGACACCCATATAGCCACAGAGAAAGAAACAAATAAAGTAAAAACGCTAAAAATGAAGAGTATTATAATACATTAATGTATAACACAGAAAGCATTGTAGAGGAATTTAGAATACAAAAAATTGACAAATAAAATGACCACAAAAAACAAATAAGACTCTTTAAACTCAATTGATAATGAAATATTCTATAATAATAGTATTAAAAGCTATCGGCATGATAATAACTTATATCTATTTAAGAAGGACGCAATAAATAAAAAAAAACTGCATCAAGAGAGCTAGTAAAAAAATTAGAGCTAGACGAAAAAGTGAGCTAGTAATTAATAATATTAAAGAGTTATCTGGTAAGGAACCAGGTGAACTGATTCTTGCTGCTAAAAAACTATATATAGATTTACCAAAATTTGTTTAACAGAAAAATGGGCAAACGTGAAGCACTATTAGAAGTGAATAGATTGGAAAAGGAAAAGAGAAGAAAAAGTTTGTAAGAGAAAGAGCGAAAAAAGAATATCATGGTGAAAAAATAGAATTATTTGATCCCTTTAAAACATTAAATGACCATAACAAAAAGAATTTAATTGCGAATAACGATACATCAAGAGCATTAAAATGGCAAAATTAAGTGTTAGATTAAAAAATTAAATCGCTGAAGCCAGTAACCTGATCGGTGAAACTTCCTCACTGATGGTAGAGCACTAAAGAGCCTCAACACTAAAGGAACTGCAAACTCGAGAAGATCTGCGAGTTATAATTGATACAGATACAGCTAATATTCTCCATCAAATGGGCCGCCAATCTAACCCAGAATTACAGTTAAAGCTCAAGAATATAGCAAAAAGAGGAAATGAAATGAATGGTATATATATATATATATATATATATATATATATATATATATGTATGTATATATATATATATATAGATATATAGATTTTCACACAACATTTAACTTTCTTTCTAATCCAAAAACAACATCTGAGGACATCGAGGATGAGGGCATCCAGGAATGTTAAAAAACCTGAGTGAAAAAAATAATATGTGTTCTACGAAATATTAGATATGAAACCAGAACAGGTGATAAGAGATGCAATGGGTTTAAAACAAAAAAACGGTTATTTGTGAAGAGAAAGGAACATCGCCATTTTGTGAGAGGCTTGGGAAAGGGCGAACCATGTTACGCCCACCAAGGGTAAAAGGGCTCAGCCTTTGTTTCCCAAAGTCACTCCACTGACCCCAACAACTTAGTAGGAAGACTACAGTTTCTTGTACTAGAAACAATAGCCGGTCAGGATGGTTTAAATGATGAAATGCTACATTTATCTAAACAAATATTATGTATGAGTATTATTAGTCAAGAGCAACTAGATACGTTTTTGTAATTTTGGTTAATGAACATGCCCGCAACTAGTTTGGTGAAGGAAGTTCCTGCAAAGCAGAGAGTCATACCAACATTAACAACTTTAGATAAACAGCAACTGTTAGCTAAGGAAGTATTTGGTCCTCAAATAACAAGCTTCAAAAGAGAAAGAATAATACCCTTACATAAAGAACAGGCATTGTCAGACGATTTGATTAATAAGTCTTCTTTAAGTAAATATAATAACAATTATGAATTAAAATTAACTGACATAGATATATTCATGAAATATGCCTGGGCTAAACCTCTAAAAGATAAATCTGGTTTAACTATAACTAATGGTTTTAATATAATCTTATGAGAAGGGAGAAAATCAGAAAATTTATGGGATGATAGGGGTAGTGAGTTTTACATTAGAGCATTTAAACCTTTCCTTAAAGATTAAAAAACTGAACAACATTCAACGTATAGTGATTTAAAGCCTGTTTTAATAGAAAGATTCGATGGAACATTATTGCATATGATTAACAAACCAATGTTTAGAAAAGGTCATGGTATTTGGGTAAACCTATTGAATGATGCTCTTGTAACACATGATATTAACATGCAGAGTACTATAAATCTGTCACCGGCTGATGCTTCTAATCAACCTGATAAAGTAAAGTACAACTTTGGTTTTAGAAATGTTAAGATCAAGCATAAAATTATTGTGTATGTTAGAAATGCTGATAAACGTAAGATTTTCTCTAAATGATGTACATATAATTGGAATAGAGAATTATTTAATGTAAATCAAGTACTGAAACCACAACCGCAACATATAGAATCGAAGATATCTGTGGTGAAATAATAGAAGGTAAAAACTATGAACAAGATTTATTAAAAACTGACTTTGATTTTGAATCTAATAATAAAATATTGGAATCGTTTAATATAGACCTCCGGTAACCTGCGAAGCATGTTCTCTGATAGTAAAGAATGAGCGGTGGTCCATAAACCAACAAACTGGATAGACCTGCGGTGAGCAAAAAAGTGGAAAGTGGACATAGTTTTTGACTGTAAACAAATACAAAGATGACAAGAAACAGATCCAACCAGGCGAAACTTCAATTAGCAACAACCAACAGTCTATAAACAAGTAAGGCCCGCCATTTATTTATAGAAGATAATGATAACATTTACCTGAGAGATATCTATAAAACTACAAATGTATAGCCTCCCACAGATGAAAAATACATTGTTAATTAAGAGTATTGTGATAACACTTTACTGTACTCTTCTAATAAAATAGACATTTTAAGTAAAAACAAAACTGAATTAGGAAAAAGTGAGTACGCTAAAGTTACAACTGAAACAATCCATCGAATTAGAAATCAAGTTAATGATGAACTAATTAATGAGTTCAATAATTCGACAAATGAATTTACAAATAGAGTGTTATTTTGTAACAAAGTTGTTGCCGTTACTATCTCTAAATATATTCAATTAAAACCAGAATATGATAACAATAAGTTTAATCAGAGTTTAACTAATATGCAGTTAGGTATAAAGTTATTAGAAATCAAATTAGTAGACGATAACGAACAAGCAAGACTAGAGAATATGACTTTAATCATGAAAATTTAATGAAATAGATTAAGTGTTACTTTGTTATTTAATCATATCTATAGTTATGGAGAAACTTGGGCGAAGCCCCATTGCTATAGCTATCAGGGAATCTGCATGAGGAACCAGGGGTAAAGCCCCTCCACAGACAGCTTCGACTATAAATAAAGCTATGGTTATAGCTATTGTTATAGTTATAGTTATAGCTATAACCATAGTTATAGCTATATACATTTAGTTAATTGAAAGGAAATAAACCAAACCTATTGCACCTTTGTTTTACCCTAAGATTGACGCTTTATCAGAACAATACAAAAATCTTCGAAATCCTGGCTAATAATGAAATTAATATTAATTGTAATATTATAAAAGATATCAAAAAATACTATGAAGTAGAAATTGAGATCTAGTATAGGAAGCTATGCTAATGTAAAACTTATTTGAATATAACAAAAACAACTGAAATAGTCTCATCTTCTATAGCAACAAATGCAGCAACAACAACAGTTGCAGTAACTGGTATAGTTGTACCTTATTGTATACCAACAGCGTTTATTACTGCCAGCATGTTTGGTTTTATATGTAAAATAGCAAATAGTGATATTAGTAAAAATTCATAAAAATATACACAGACGAGCATTTTAAGTAAGCAATTTAGTAAATTTAAAATGCTTTATCTTAAGTCAATAAAAGATAATAATATAGATAATGATGAATATAATGAATTAGTTAATATATATGAAGATTATAAGAAAAATAGGAAAATGAAGTAGAATGTTTCTTAAAGTAAGTTAATAGTATTTAGTAATAAGAATATGTTTTAGTAACGATAATATTAGTTTTGTTATTCATAAGTAGTGTTAACTTCAGCTATAGTCAGAGCTGTAATTATAGTCATAGCTATAGTCATAGCTATAGTTCATGTTAAAAATATAGTTATATTTTTTTTCATAGCTCAATAAAAATTCTCTTTTGTAACTAGGTATGAATCTTTACTTTTTTACCCGTTTTTTTTAACCCACTCGAGCTGTTGCAAATTTGGTTAACTTGGAGGTAGCTGCTAGAGTTGCTATAGGGTTTCTAGTTGCAGCTGCACTTTCTGTTTTTACTTGCTATTTCTAATCTTTCAGAAGATTATTAGCAACATTCTTCCCAAAGTTCGCTGCTGCTTTTCCTACACTCTCACAGAAATCCTTTAATCCCTCAGCTTCTATTGTTTCATCAAATACTGTCATAGATTTATCTCTTTTATATTTTGTACAAAAACTTTTCAACATCATCATTCCTTTAGCTGAAATAAAACCAGAGATATTAATATTACCACTATAATGCCTTCCGCCAACACAATGTGAATTTGTTTTTAAACTTTTAGAGGTTACTCATATATACACATATATATATATATATATATTGAAACATATACTTTGACAGATACTTTGAAACAAGCAAACAATTCATCAGAGATAATTTAAGTGATGAACACTTAAAAAGACTAAGAGAGGAGTACAAAGAGGAATTTGGCTTTGGGGTTAAAGATAAAGATAATACCAAAGACATAACTAAAACTATTACTTAAGATTAAGCAATGGATAATACTACAACTATTACAATAACAAATCGGATTACTAAAGATAAAGCTATGGATAAAACTATAACTAAAGCCAAAACTTTTACTAAAGATAATACAATTACTAAAGAGAATACTATAACTAAAGCTAAAACTAAAACTAATACTGAAGATAATATCTATACTAGAATTAAGTATGAACGTAAGAAATCTAATGAAGCATTTAAAAGTAAAGTAGCCCTAACCACTCACTCATTTAGTCATAATAAATTGTAATTAGAAAACACAGTTAGAAAACTTTTGAAAACTAATAACTCATAAGAAGATATTAAAAACTGCATCCAGCACATACCTATTAAGAGTTTTAAGTATAAGACTACAGCAGAATGTGAGTATAAGAAGAGAATTAAAGACGAAGTTAAAATCAGAAAAAAATATTCCTTAACACAAAATATATTTTTAATAATGCTATACATAAATATGGAGACTTCAAAATTTGACTAAATTAATAAAAAGCAAAATATATGAGGGTTATGCTTATGACATCGAGTTTCTGCAATTAGGAAGCAATCAAATAAATATTGAACCAGTTATAGATCTACCACCAGATCAACAAAAATCTAAATCAATATTAAAAATAGGTAATTACACATATAACTGTTTACAACTAGCAACTACTGCATGGTTACACCCTGCTAAAGGCCATTGAATTGTCAACGTAACTATGTAAATATCCCTTTTGGACGAAGTCAACAACACGAAGTTTATTTTGCTTATATAATAAAAATAAAGAAAATACAAAACTTTAACATATGGTTATACACCGCTTGTGGTATTGGGTGTGACACAACATGGACAAAATCCTATGGTAAAGTAGAGCTATTTAAGCCAGCCGTTGATTTTGATAAAGACGCCAGAATAGTAGTTTGGTGAGAACACTGCAGTCTAGTTAAAATGATATAAAAATTATTAGACAGATCATATAACAGACAACAACAAAAAAATTTTGTAATAGATTATTGTATTGGTTTATTTTTTTAGTTAAACATGATTGTTATAACTCATTTAAACCAGAGATTGTTTGTCCTAAAAAAAGAAAATTTTATAAATGAACATAAACGACAGGAGACGTTTTATAACTGCAGGCATTGAATGTCGTATTGTTGATACCAGCCCAGCTCAAGCTAAAAGCCAAATTGAAGCATGGTCAAAGACCAATAACCTTAACATAGCTGAACGCATACCAATAAGTGTAGGCTACATGTTTAAAGGTAATTTCAAATACTACTTTGCTCAATACTGTCTGAAAAATTTGCTATTGATCTACTAACTATTTAACTGAGGATAGTTTTAAGTATAAAAAACAAATGCTTTTTACTGAACAAGATGAAATATTCCGTGGGGCTAATAACACTTGTCATTGTTTTACAAAGGAATTGGCATGAAGCGCCACAGCCGGAGGCTCACGTATAAAGAAAAAAGAGATCACTGTCATGAAACTGGTAAGAACAGAGGAACCGCATGTAATATATGTAATCTAAAACATAAGCAACAAAAATTCATTCCCGTTTTATTCCATAATGGTATCTTTAATGATTTCAATCTACTATACAGTGAACTCTTTAAATAGAATAATGAAAAAGAAAAAGTAGAAAACTTAACTTTTGCAGCTGGTAAGACTAAGATCTTTAGCATTGATTGTCTTAAATTCTTAGATAGTTATAACTGCTTAGCTATGCCTCTAAATTGAATAGAAAATTTATACGCATGTAAATCTAAAACATTATATTCACATGAATGCGTTGGTTTAGACTATTATAATAAAGTTATAGGTAATCTGAAATTAGAAAACTTCAAGTCTTCTCTATCTGATAAATTCTTAACACAAGAAGAGTTAGATATCTTTATTAATGATAATAAAGATAAAACTGGTAGAGATTTGACTATAGAGTATTCACAAAAAATATGAAAATTTTAGACTATTGTTTGAATGAATATGTTGCTCTTAGCATGAAAGAATTCGGTCTCAATCCCATACACTATGTAAGTCTCCCCGGTTACAGTTTTGAATGTTGGCCAATAACAAAAGGTGTCTCATTAGAAACAAAACAAGATAAGCAGACGCTAGATGATTTTATTGCGGCAAAGAGAGGCGGTATACATAGTATAATGGGTGATAGATATGTTATTATCAAAAGTAATGACGAAGTAATAATAACTGGAATGTGGCGAAGCATGACCGGATGTCCATCTGGTACATAGAGGCAAACAACCTATATGGCAATGCAATGATGCAAAAGTTTCCCTAGAGGGACTTCAAGTAACCTCCCACATCTCTAGATAATGTGTTAAAAACTCCAGATGATAGTGATTATGATTATTATATAGTTTGTGATGTTGATTACAATGATATCTGTGAAGATAAAACGGAGCAAATAGCACTATTGCCACTTAAAAGAAAGATAAATGATAATGATGTAGGCTGTGGAGAAAGAAAGAAATGTAGAGCAAGAACTGAGAAATTAATCTTAGACCAAAATAATAAAACAGAATAAATAATTCATTATAGGATGTTAAAGTTTTATGTTAAGATGGGGGCTAAAATAACTAAAATACATAGAGTAACCAAACTTCAACAATTGATATGTAGAGTTTATATACAAAACAATACAGAAAAAAGAGCAAAAGCTAAAACTGAAGCAGAAAAGGATGTAAAGAAATTAATGAACAAGTCATTATTTGTTAGAGTGTGCATGAATCCTTTACATTTCATTGAAACTATGTTATTATATGATAAAAAAAGACAATGAAAAGTGTAAATAACCCACTTCTAGGAATATAACTAGATATAGGGATTATACCCAACTTGAGGATACATATATATAAACATTTTTCGCCAATATATATATATATATATATATATATATATATATATATATGTATATATATATATATATATATATATATATATATAGGCATAACTATATTAGAAATAAGTAAAGTACATATGTTTGATGTCTTTTATGATATTCTACAGTCATAAACTAAATATGTTTACAACTACAATATTTGGATAACGATAATTTTTTACTAATTTTCTCTAAAGATAATGTCCCCGACGAACATTTGGACTTAAGTAATTTAGATAAATCAATCAACACTAACAAGAAAGTGCCAGTTAAACTCAAGCATGAATTTTGAAGCAAAATCAAAGATGAATTTGCAATTCTATCACCTAAGAAATATAGCTTTGAGTATTATGTTGAAAGGGCCTCCGGCCTTGGTTACCCAAAATGGTCAGACACCCATATAGCCACAGAGAAAGAAACAAATAAAGTAAAAACGCTAAAAATGAAGAGTATTATAATACATTAATGTATAACACAGAAAGCATTGTAGAGGAATTTAGAATACAAAAAATTGACAAATAAAATGACCACAAAAAACAAATAAGACTCTTTAAACTCAATTGATAATGAAATATTCTATAATAATAGTATTAAAAGCTATCGGCATGATAATAACTTATATCTATTTAAGAAGGACGCAATAAATAAAAAAAAACTGCATCAAGAGAGCTAGTAAAAAAATTAGAGCTAGACGAAAAAGTGAGCTAGTAATTAATAATATTAAAGAGTTATCTGGTAAGGAACCAGGTGAACTGATTCTTGCTGCTAAAAAACTATATATAGATTTACCAAAATTTGTTTAACAGAAAAATGGGCAAACGTGAAGCACTATTAGAAGTGAATAGATTGGAAAAGGAAAAGAGAAGAAAAAGTTTGTAAGAGAAAGAGCGAAAAAAGAATATCATGGTGAAAAAATAGAATTATTTGATCCCTTTAAAACATTAAATGACCATAACAAAAAGAATTTAATTGCGAATAACGATACATCAAGAGCATTAAAATGGCAAAATTAAGTGTTAGATTAAAAAATTAAATCGCTGAAGCCAGTAACCTGATCGGTGAAACTTCCTCACTGATGGTAGAGCACTAAAGAGCCTCAACACTAAAGGAACTGCAAACTCGAGAAGATCTGCGAGTTATAATTGATACAGATACAGCTAATATTCTCCATCAAATGGGCCGCCAATCTAACCCAGAATTACAGTTAAAGCTCAAGAATATAGCAAAAAGAGGAAATGAAATGAATGGTATATATATATATATATATATATATATATATATATATATATGTATGTATATATATATATATATAGATATATAGATTTTCACACAACATTTAACTTTCTTTCTAATCCAAAAACAACATCTGAGGACATCGAGGATGAGGGCATCCAGGAATGTTAAAAAACCTGAGTGAAAAAAATAATATGTGTTCTACGAAATATTAGATATGAAACCAGAACAGGTGATAAGAGATGCAATGGGTTTAAAACAAAAAAACGGTTATTTGTGAAGAGAAAGGAACATCGCCATTTTGTGAGAGGCTTGGGAAAGGGCGAACCATGTTACGCCCACCAAGGGTAAAAGGGCTCAGCCTTTGTTTCCCAAAGTCACTCCACTGACCCCAACAACTTAGTAGGAAGACTACAGTTTCTTGTACTAGAAACAATAGCCGGTCAGGATGGTTTAAATGATGAAATGCTACATTTATCTAAACAAATATTATGTATGAGTATTATTAGTCAAGAGCAACTAGATACGTTTTTGTAATTTTGGTTAATGAACATGCCCGCAACTAGTTTGGTGAAGGAAGTTCCTGCAAAGCAGAGAGTCATACCAACATTAACAACTTTAGATAAACAGCAACTGTTAGCTAAGGAAGTATTTGGTCCTCAAATAACAAGCTTCAAAAGAGAAAGAATAATACCCTTACATAAAGAACAGGCATTGTCAGACGATTTGATTAATAAGTCTTCTTTAAGTAAATATAATAACAATTATGAATTAAAATTAACTGACATAGATATATTCATGAAATATGCCTGGGCTAAACCTCTAAAAGATAAATCTGGTTTAACTATAACTAATGGTTTTAATATAATCTTATGAGAAGGGAGAAAATCAGAAAATTTATGGGATGATAGGGGTAGTGAGTTTTACATTAGAGCATTTAAACCTTTCCTTAAAGATTAAAAAACTGAACAACATTCAACGTATAGTGATTTAAAGCCTGTTTTAATAGAAAGATTCGATGGAACATTATTGCATATGATTAACAAACCAATGTTTAGAAAAGGTCATGGTATTTGGGTAAACCTATTGAATGATGCTCTTGTAACACATGATATTAACATGCAGAGTACTATAAATCTGTCACCGGCTGATGCTTCTAATCAACCTGATAAAGTAAAGTACAACTTTGGTTTTAGAAATGTTAAGATCAAGCATAAAATTATTGTGTATGTTAGAAATGCTGATAAACGTAAGATTTTCTCTAAATGATGTACATATAATTGGAATAGAGAATTATTTAATGTAAATCAAGTACTGAAACCACAACCGCAACATATAGAATCGAAGATATCTGTGGTGAAATAATAGAAGGTAAAAACTATGAACAAGATTTATTAAAAACTGACTTTGATTTTGAATCTAATAATAAAATATTGGAATCGTTTAATATAGACCTCCGGTAACCTGCGAAGCATGTTCTCTGATAGTAAAGAATGAGCGGTGGTCCATAAACCAACAAACTGGATAGACCTGCGGTGAGCAAAAAAGTGGAAAGTGGACATAGTTTTTGACTGTAAACAAATACAAAGATGACAAGAAACAGATCCAACCAGGCGAAACTTCAATTAGCAACAACCAACAGTCTATAAACAAGTAAGGCCCGCCATTTATTTATAGAAGATAATGATAACATTTACCTGAGAGATATCTATAAAACTACAAATGTATAGCCTCCCACAGATGAAAAATACATTGTTAATTAAGAGTATTGTGATAACACTTTACTGTACTCTTCTAATAAAATAGACATTTTAAGTAAAAACAAAACTGAATTAGGAAAAAGTGAGTACGCTAAAGTTACAACTGAAACAATCCATCGAATTAGAAATCAAGTTAATGATGAACTAATTAATGAGTTCAATAATTCGACAAATGAATTTACAAATAGAGTGTTATTTTGTAACAAAGTTGTTGCCGTTACTATCTCTAAATATATTCAATTAAAACCAGAATATGATAACAATAAGTTTAATCAGAGTTTAACTAATATGCAGTTAGGTATAAAGTTATTAGAAATCAAATTAGTAGACGATAACGAACAAGCAAGACTAGAGAAGCACTATGACTTTAATCATGAAAATTTAATGAAATAGATTAAGTGTTACTTTGTTATTTAATCATATCTATAGTTATGGAGAAACTTGGGCGAAGCCCCATTGCTATAGCTATCAGGGAATCTGCATGAGGAACCAGGGGTAAAGCCCCTCCACAGACAGCTTCGACTATAAATAAAGCTATGGTTATAGCTATTGTTATAGTTATAGTTATAGCTATAACCATAGTTATAGCTATATACATTTAGTTAATTGAAAGGAAATAAACCAAACCTATTGCACCTTTGTTTTACCCTAAGATTGACGCTTTATCAGAACAATACAAAAATCTTCGAAATCCTGGCTAATAATGAAATTAATATTAATTGTAATATTATAAAAGATATCAAAAAATACTATGAAGTAGAAATTGAGATCTAGTATAGGAAGCTATGCTAATGTAAAACTTATTTGAATATAACAAAAACAACTGAAATAGTCTCATCTTCTATAGCAACAAATGCAGCAACAACAACAGTTGCAGTAACTGGTATAGTTGTACCTTATTGTATACCAACAGCGTTTATTACTGCCAGCATGTTTGGTTTTATATGTAAAATAGCAAATAGTGATATTAGTAAAAATTCATAAAATATACACAGACGAGCATTTTAAGTAAGCAATTTAGTAAATTTAAAATGCTTTATCTTAAGTCAATAAAAGATAATAATA
Organism: Convolutriloba macropyga; assembly: GCF_964194025.1. Classification (NCBI taxonomy): domain Eukaryota; kingdom Metazoa; phylum Xenacoelomorpha; order Acoela; family Convolutidae; genus Convolutriloba; species Convolutriloba macropyga. Next base: position 50,677,361 of record NC_134471.1, read on the forward strand.
TAGATAATGATGAATATAATGAATTAGTTAATATATATGAAGATTATAAGAAAAATAGGAAAATGAAGTAGAATGTTTCTTAAAGTAAGTTAATAGTATTTAGTAATAAGAATATGTTTAGTAACGATAATATTAGTTTTGTTATTCATAAGTAGTGTTAACTTCAGCTATAGTCAGAGCTGTAATTATAGTCATAGCTATAGTCATAGCTATAGTTCATGTTAAAAATATAGTTATATTTTTTTTCATAGCTCAATAAAAATTCTCTTTTGTAACTAGGTATGAATCTTTACTTTTTTACCCGTTTTTTTAACCCACTCGAGCTGTTGCAAATTTGGTTAACTTGGAGGTAGCTGCTAGAGTTGCTATAGGGTTTCTAGTTGCAGCTGCACTTTCTGTTTTACTTGCTATTTCTAATCTTTCAGAAGATTATTAGCAACATTCTTCCCAAAGTTCGCTGCTGCTTTTCCTACACTCTCACAGAAATCCTTTAATCCCTCAGCTTCTATTGTTTCATCAAATACTGTCATAGATTTATCTCTTTTATATTTTGTACAAAAACTTTTCAACATCATCATTCCTTTAGCTGAAATAAAACCAGAGATATTAATATTACCACTATAATGCCTTCCGCCAACACAATGTGAATTTGTTTTTAAACTTTTAGAGGTTACTCATATATACACATATATATATATATATATATTGAAACATATACTTTGACAGATACTTTGAAACAAGCAAACAATTCATCAGAGATAATTTAAGTGATGAACACTTAAAAAGACTAAGAGAGGAGTACAAAGAGGAATTTGGCTTTGGGGTTAAAGATAAAGATAATACCAAAGACATAACTAAAACTATTACTTAAGATTAAGCAATGGATAATACTACAACTATTACAATAACAAATCGGATTACTAAAGATAAAGCTATGGATAAAACTATAACTAAAGCCAAAACTTTTACTAAAGATAATACAATTACTAAAGAGAATACTATAACTAAAGCTAAAACTAAAACTAATACTGAAGATAATATCTATACTAGAATTAAGTATGAACGTAAGAAATCTAATGAAGCATTTAAAAGTAAAGTAGCCCTAACCACTCACTCATTTAGTCATAATAAATTGTAATTAGAAAACACAGTTAGAAAACTTTTGAAAACTAATAACTCATAAGAAGATATTAAAAACTGCATCCAGCACATACCTATTAAGAGTTTTAAGTATAAGACTACAGCAGAATGTGAGTATAAGAAGAGAATTAAAGACGAAGTTAAAATCAGAAAAAAATATTCCTTAACACAAAATATATTTTTAATAATGCTATACATAAATATGGAGACTTCAAAATTTGACTAAATTAATAAAAAGCAAAATATATGAGGGTTATGCTTATGACATCGAGTTTCTGCAATTAGGAAGCAATCAAATAAATATTGAACCAGTTATAGATCTACCACCAGATCAACAAAAATCTAAATCAATATTAAAAATAGGTAATTACACATATAACTGTTTACAACTAGCAACTACTGCATGGTTACACCCTGCTAAAGGCCATTGAATTGTCAACGTAACTATGTAAATATCCCTTTTGGACGAAGTCAACAACACGAAGTTTATTTTGCTTATATAATAAAAATAAAGAAAATACAAAACTTTAACATATGGTTATACACCGCTTGTGGTATTGGGTGTGACACAACATGGACAAAATCCTATGGTAAAGTAGAGCTATTTAAGCCAGCCGTTGATTTTGATAAAGACGCCAGAATAGTAGTTTGGTGAGAACACTGCAGTCTAGTTAAAATGATATAAAAATTATTAGACAGATCAAATAACAG
>NC_134471.1:50679411-50787168 GCF_964194025.1 Convolutriloba macropyga
AATGATGACAAACAACTTAATCCTATATGAATTACAAGAGATACATAAAGCTTTAACTGAAGTTAAAGAAGGACATACAATCATCTTCAGAATGATTAAGTCAACAGAAAGATTTAATTTTAGGGAGCCAAAACTTAATGCAACAAGATTGGGTTTATTTAGATTATCGGTTTATAAATAGTTGATTAATATAAATAAAGGTATTAATCAATTCTTATATGATAGTGTGGTTTCAGATGATCCTAGTTCTAGTTCTAGTTCTAGTTCTAATTCTAATACTAATCCTAACAATAGTTCTGGTTCTAGTCCTAAAAAAATATTAAAGCTACTCCTAATCCTTCTAACATTACTTCTATTCCTGATTTTAATAATGGGATTCAAATATTATATTTAACCTTTATACCAGGTGCATATTAATTATCTGAAATAGTAGACATAACAAAAGAAGAAACTGAAGGTAATGATACAATAAATATTAAAGCTACTCCTAATCCTTCTAACTTTACTTCTATTCCTTATTTCAATAATGGGATTCAAATATTATATTTAACCTTTATACCAGGTGCATATTAATTATGTGAAATAGTAGACATAACAAAAGAAGAAACTGAAGGTAATGATGCAATAGAACCAGATAAGAATACAATGATAAGTAGAATGGAAATAAAAGAAGGTGCACTCAGCTTTGATATAGAGAACTCAATAGCTCCATTACTAGCATTTAGAAAAATATTATATAAATCAGGTAAAAATGCATTTCACAAAAATTAATGATAATATGGGTTGTAACACTATTAACATCCCTTGTACTGTTATATCAGGAGTTAAAGAGAACGGCAACGAAACAGATATACTACATACTTTTAATCTAACAGAACCACCAGGATACCTGATGAATATTATATCAAATAATCTGCTATATCAAAAAAATTTCAAGTAAAGAATAGAATATATGGATTTCCGTATATGAGTTGAGCAAGGAAGACCAATTCACTTAGCGATGATGTTTTAAGTTTCACTTTACACTTAGTTCAATATTGAATTATAGTTATAGTTATAGTTATAGTTATAGTTATAGTTATAGTTATAGTTATAGTTATAGTTATAGTTATAGTTATAGTTATAGTTATAGTTATAGTTATAGTTATAGTTATAGTTATAGTTATAGTTATAGTTATAGTTATAGTTATAGTTATAGTTATAGTTATAGTTATAGTTATAGTTATAGTTATAGTTATAGTTATAGTTATAGTTATAGTTATAGTTATAGTTATAGTTATAGTTATAGTTATAGTTATAGTTATAGTTATAGTTATAGTTATAGTTATAGTTATTGTTATAGTTATACATGAGATCACCAGTAAGACCAATGTGGTACAATTTATCAAAGTAGATTTCACCTATAAAGAAATATTTTATTCAGAATGTCTTACTACATTCACAAGGCCCCGACATTATACATGTAATGTTCTCTGGAAAAACAGCACTAACATTAATATCATTATCTTCGAACCATGATTCCAGGTTTTTATTAATATCATTATTAATAAATTTATAATAATCATTATTATAAAATTATATTAGAACTATTGCTATTGTTATTGCTGTGTCTATATCTAATGCAGTTGCTATTGCTTTTGTTGGGGGGCCTCGCCATGCTTCGCCATTGCTTTTGCTATTGCTGTTGCTATAGATATTGTCTTTGTAATAGATATTGCCATTACTGTTGCTATTACTATGTCTAATGCTTAAGATTTTGGTCTTTGCTACTGCTAATGCTATAGATAATGTCTTACTATAGATATTTTCTTTATTTTTGTTAATGTCATCGTTAATGCTATTGCTATTATTATTAATATTTCTATATCTATAAATATTACTATAAACATTATCATTGCTATTGCTATAGCTGTTGCTATCTTTATTGCTCTGGGACTTCATCCATATTTCACCAAAACCTAAATCTAGACAATAGCATTTATCATATATAGTAGGATTCTAATATTGGTTAAATAGAACATTAAGGGCTCTAGTTATCCTATACCCATGATCAATCAGATACATCACATATGAAAAAAAAGCACCACAATAAGATTCATCATTTTCTTGCATTCTTTCATTAGAGCCTAGATTAGTATATTTCTGTAAAAATTTTAGTGGTGTCTCTACTCCAAAGCTAACTAAAAAAAGCTTCTAGTGGTCTCTTTTATCACTAAAACCCAATGAGCATCAACAGTTGGGCGTAAGTTAATAATAATAATATACTCTATTGCTATTGCTTTTGTTGGGGGGCCTCGCCATGCTTCGCCATTGCTTTTGCTATTGCTGTTGCTATAGATATTGTCTTTGTAATAGATATTGCCATTACTGTTGCTATTACTATGTCTAATGCTTAAGATTTTGGTCTTTGCTACTGCTAATGCTATAGATAATGTCTTACTATAGATATTTTCTTTATTTTTGTTAATGTCATCGTCAATGCTATTGCTATTATTATTAATATTTCTATATCTATAAATATTACTATTAACATTATCATTGCTATTGCTATAGCTGTTGCTATCTTTATTGCTCTGGGACTTCATCCATATTTCACCAAAACCTAAATCTAGACAATAGCATTTATCATATATAGTAGGATTCTAATATTGGTTAAATAGAACATTAAGGGCTCTAGTTATCCTATACCCATGATCAATCAGATACATCACATATGAAAAAAAAAGCACCACAATAAGATTCATCATTTTCTTGCATTCTTTCATTAGAGCCTAGATTAGTATATTTCTGTAAAAATTTTAGTGGTGTCTCTACTCCAAAGCTAACTAAAAAAAGCTTCTAGTGGTCTCTTTTATCACTAAAACCCAATGAGCATCAACAGTTGGGCGTAAGTTAATAATAATAATATACTCTGCATCTCTAACTGTTTTCGTGTCTAGTCTCACATTACTATTTCAATTGGAACTAAACTAATATCTTTGCCAATATATCATGTCTTCAATACTGTTCATTGCTTTATTCTCAAGGTCGTATTTATTATTATGTTCTTTAAAAGTTAGTTTAATAACTTTAAATGACATATTGTTTCAGACATTAAAAAATGAAAGAGGCAGTCTTATATTTGGTTTATAATTATGGCCGCAGTTTGCTATATTTTGTATGATTCGATACCGAATAAATATGAGAAGCTTGAAGAAAAAACTGGTGCATTTGCAGAAAAAAATTAGCGAAATTTGAAAATCAAAAATGAAATTCCTTTATCTATGGCTTTTACAAAAGAAAGATTTAAATTTAGTAAGCCAATACCTAATGCGACGAGAATGGCCTTAATTAGATTGCAAGTTTATAACTCGGTGTTTAATGTATATGAAAGTATTAATCAATTTTATATGATAGTGTGGTTTTAGATGGACCTAGATCTAGTTGTATTCTAGTTCTAGTTCTCATATTTATCCTATCAATAGTTCTGGTTCTAGTCCTAATATTAATACTAAAGCTATTCCTAATCCTTCTAACAATATTTCTGTTCCCATTTATAATAATGGGACTCCAATATTATATTCAACTATTATACCAGGTGCATATGAACTATCTGAAATAATAGAATTGATAAAAGAAGAAATTGAAGGTAATGTTATAATAGAATGAGATAAGAATAAAATGAAATGTAGAAAGTAAATAAAACAAGGTGCACTGAGCTTTGGTGTAAAGAACTCAATAGCCCCATTACTTGTATTTAAAAAAGTATTATAAAGAGCAAGTAAATATACATCTAAAAAAATTATTGATATTATGAGTTGTATCACTTTTAAAATGCCTTGTACTGTTATATCAGGAGTTAAAGATAACGGCAATGAAACAGATTTACTATATAATTTAATCTAATAAAACCACCTGGATACTTGATAAATTTTATACCAACTAATCTGCTATATCAAAGTATTACAAAGCAAAGAATAGAATAAATAGAGTTTCGTGTATGTATGAGTTGAGCGAGGAAGACCATTTGACTTTAATATTGATGTATTAAGTTTTGCATTACACTTAGTTTAATAATCAGTTATTGTTATAGTTATAGTCATAGTTTTAGTTATAGTTATAGTTATAGATAAAGTTATAGTTACATTCAATACCATAGCTATAGCTAATACTATAGCTATAGCAATTACTATAACCATAGCCAATACTATAAATATAGCTAATACTATAACTATAACTTTATCCAATACTATAACTATCACTGTATGTAATTCTATAATAACAAAGGCCTTTGTCTTAATTTTAATTAAACTATAAAACTCTCCTATACCAATTAGTTCTTAACGTACCATTAGTATTTTTTATTCTAGATTCATCGATGACGATGTAACTGTAAGCTCTCTCCGTACCTTATTACACTTTATACCAAAATTTTTTAAGTAATTTCATATTTGTTGAAAATTGTTGATGTATTGATTGAAATACATTACATTTTTGTTCAAATAAAATAAATATATTGCAGTTTTCTCCTACATTTTTTCTCTCTAATGAAAATTGATTTTGATTTAGGTAAACCATATCTTATTTATTACGTCTAATTCTACAAAAATACACATTGGTAACTGGTTCTTTAGCTTTCACATCATCAAATATCATGAGTTTCTATAAATGTTTGGGCAAACAACAAGGCGACGGCAAATCTTTTGAATCTTTAATAAACTCAACATCTGCTTTATCATTCATACTCTCTACACCTTCATATTGATAATCAATAGGACCAATGAAAAACGATTAATCATAGTATTTATCACATGAAATTAGATTTTTTAATAAGCATTTATTACCACACTCAAGAGGTCTCGATAATATAATTTAAAGTTCACTGGAAACACAGCACTAACAACTATTTCATTATCTTGATACCATGATTCTAGATCTTTATTAATATCAATATTAATAATTTCATCATCATCACTACTACTACTATTGCTATTGCAATTGCTATTTCTATGTCTATGTCTAATGCTGTTGCTATTGCTATTTTTATGGGGCCTCGCCCATTCTTCGCCGTTGCTACTGCTATTGATGTTGCTCTAGATTTTGCCTTTGCTATAGATTTTGTCATTTCTGTTGCTATTACTATGTCTATTGCTATAGATTTTGGTCTTTGCTATTGCTAATGCTATAGATATTGTCTTTATTTTAGATATTTTCTTTTTTATTGTTATTTTCATTGTCAATGCTATTGCTATTGTTATTATTATTGCTATATCTATGATTATGACTATAATTATTATCATTGCTATTGCTATAGCTATTGCTATCTCTATTGCTATGGGACTTCATCCATGTTTCAGCAAATCTACAATCTAAACAGTAGAATTTTTCATATATAGTAGGATTCTTATACAAAATATCCTACTATACATCAACAATAGCATTTATCATATATAGTAGGATTTTGGTATCTTTAATAAATTCAACATCTGCTTTATCATTCATACTCTCTACACCTTCATGTTGATCATCAGTAGGACCAATGATAAACAACTTATCAAAGTATTTATTACATGAAATTAGATTTTTTAATGAGCATTTCTTACCACACTCAAGGGATCCTGATATTATAATCTAAAGTTCTCTGGAAACACAACACTAACAACTATTTCATTATCTTATAACCATGATTCTAGATCTTCATTAATATCAATATTAATAATTTCATCATCGTCATTCTTACTACTACTATTGCTATTTCTATTGCAATTGCTATTGCTATGTCTAATGATGTTGCTATTGCTATTGTTATGGGGCCTCGCCCATTCTTCGCCGTTGCTATTGCTATTGATGTTGCTCTAGATTTTGCCTTTGCTATAGATTTTGTCATTTCTGTTGCTATTACTATGTCTATTGCTATAGATTATGGTCTTTGCTATTGCTAATGCTATAGATTTTGTCTTTATTTTCTTTATTATTTTCTTTATTTTCTTTATTATTGTTATTTTCATTGTCAATGCTATTGCTATTGTTATTATTATTGCTATATCTATGATTATGACTATAAACATTTTCATTGCTATTGCCATAGCTATTGCTATCTCTAGTGCTATGGGACTTCATCCATGTTTCAGCAAATCTACAATCTAAACAGTAGAATTTTTCATATATAGTATTAACATCCCTTGTACTGTTATATCAGGAGTTAAAGAGAACGGCAACGAAACAGATATACTACATACTTTTAATCTAATAGAACCACCTGGATACCTGATGAATATTATATCAAATAATCTGCTATATCAAAAAAATTTGAAGTAAAGAATAGAATATATGGATTTCCGTATATGAGTTGAGCAAGGAAGACCAATTGACTTAGCGATGATGTTTTAAGTTTCACTTTACACTTAGTTCAATATTCAATTATAGTTATAGTTATAGTTATAGTTATAGTTATAGTTATAGTTATAGTTATAGTTATAGTTATAGTTATAGTTATAGTTATAGTTATAGTTATAGTTATAGTTATAGTTATAGTTATAGTTATAGTTATAGTTATAGTTATAGTTATAGTTATAGTTATAGTTATAGTTATAGCTATAGTTATAGTTATAGTTATAGTTTTAGTCATAGTTATAGTTATAGTTATAGTTATAGTTATAGTTATAGTTATAGTTATAGTTATAGTTATAGTTATAGTTATAGTTATAGTTATAGTTATAGTTATAGTTATAGTTATAGTTATAGTTATAGTTATAGTTATTGTTATAGTTATACATGAGATCACCAGTAGGACCAATGTGGTACAATTTATCAAAGTAGATTTCACCTATAAAAAATTTTTTATTCAGAATGTCTTACCACATTCACTAGGCCCCGATATTATACAGGTAATGTTCTCTGGAAAACAGCACTAACATTAATATCATTATCTTCGGACCATGATTCCAGGTTTTTATTATTATCATTATTAATAATTTTATAATAATCACTATTATAAAATTATTTTAGAACTATTGCTATTGTTATTGCTGTGTCTATATCTAATGCAGTTGCTATTGCTTTTGTTGTGGGGCCTCGCTCCTTCATCACCATTGCTATTGCTATTGATCTTGCTCTAGATTTTGTCTTTGCTATAGATTTTGTATTTTGTGTTGCTATTCTATGTCTATTTCTATAGATTTTGCTCTTTGCTATTGCTAATGCTATCTATATTGTCTTTACTTTAGAAATTTTCTTTATTATTGTTACTGTCATTGTCAATGCTATTGCTATTGTTTTATTTATTGCTATATCTATGACTATTACTATAAACATTATCATTGCTATTGCTATAGCTATTGCTATCTCTATTGCTATGGGACTTCATCCATGTTTCAGCAAAACTACAATCTAAAAAATAGCATTTATCATATATAGTAGGATTCTTATATTGGTTTAATAGAACATTAGTGCTCTACTAATCCTATACCCATGATCAATCAGATACATCACATATAAAAAAGAGCACCACAATAAGATTCATCATTTTCTTGTATTCTTTCATTAGAGCCTAGATTAGTATATTTCTGTAAAAAATTTTAGTGGTGTCTCTACTCCAAATCTAACTAAAAAAAGGTTTTAGTGGTCTCTTTTTATGACTAAAAACCAATGAGTATCAGCAGTTGGGCGTAAGTTAATAATAATATTATACTCTGCATCTCTTATTGTTTTGGGTGTTCGGTCTCGCGTTACTATTTCAATTGGAATTAGGCTAATATCTTTCTTGCCAAAATCCTCAATTTCATTATTGTTCATTGCTTTATTCTGAATGTCGCAATTATTAATAAATTCTTTAAAATTAGGATAATCATTTTAAATGGTATTTAATTTCAGATATTAAAAAAACTGAAAGAGGAAGTCTTTTATTTGGCTTATAATTATAGCCGCAGTTCGCTATGTATCACATGACTCGATACCAAGTAAATATGAAAATCTTGAAGAAGGATTTGGTGGATTTGCAGAAACAAAATTAAGAAATTCGAAAATGAAAGGTCTCGATAATAAACTATTGTTTATGGCTCAACTGGTAGTGGTAAGACCTATTTTGTTAGACAGTTTTGAAAGATATATGAAAAAGATGGTGAAAATAAGAAAAAATAGAAGTATATGAAGATAAAACCGATTGAATGAATCAAGAAACAGATGATCGGGCTTATACTGTGTGTGATATAGAGGGGCGCATACGGGCGTATACTATGTATCGGGCGTATACTATGTTTGATATAGAGGAGTTCACAATAGCAAAATTAGACATCTTCAAAAATAGTGTGATAACTTTTTAATACACAGAAGGTAGTCATCATGATACTCAAATGATAGTAATGTGTCGCCAACCAGCCCAAATAGACAACTTGTCAAGGAAAAATACTGGCACTATTTATATAACAAATGATAGTTCTTATGCAATGTTTTGAAATTTTAAAGAGACATTTAGCATAAAACGCAATTTTATTGAAAAAAATGATAATTTGAGTAATCAGTATTTTAATTCTCATGTAGTAAGAGGGTAATTATGGTGTGATTAAAGTTAAAACTCGTGACAATTCTTTTATTATTATTGTTGATAAAAATATAACTGTGGTATATGAGTCAAAGGTTGGTTCGCTAAATAAATTTATTAAAATAAACCTACAGTTTGAGATAATTAACAGAAAAAATAGATAGAAATATTTCATATATGAGACTAGTGGCGATAAAACCTGTTGATAGAAACATTTTTTGCAGGGATAATTTTAAGTTCTATTTCAAAAAACTTCTTGTGTCTAGAGGAATTAAAGTACAAGATGATGTTTTAACAAAAGAACAAATTAATGCGAAATGTATGAGGTGGGGTTCATATAATTTTGGAAAAATTAGCTCAGCGGTTGTGATGTAAAGTTATAAGATTCCTGGTAACTAAAAGAGAACAGTTGGTTTTATGGTTGGTGTTGTGAGTAAAATATGAAATAGAAATTATACAATTTTTAATGGCAGATCATATGGTTATGGCGATCCGCAAAGCGACAATGAGGAAAGAATAAAATTGAAACGTATAGTAGGCGCTAGTTGTGATTATGATAACCCAAGAGAGCACAAGGGCAATGGAGAGGCCTCTGGCCCTGGCTACCGCCCTTGGTTCCCCAACTGCCTCTAAGATGGTGAAACATAGACAAAGTCCCATAAATAAGGTAAAAAAAACTATATGAAGAGTCTTTAAATAAAAAGACAAAAAGTTAAAACAAAAAAGGAAAGCATACTATAAAAAGAGAATAAGTGGATAGTATATAATATTTTAGTTTTGGTCATCTTAACTATATTTTGGACAATGTGGCAGAGGGAAGAGAAAAACTTATGTGGCAGAGGGCAGAGGCAAGGCTAGTGCTAGTGCTAAGTCCGGGTCTAGTACTTGGTCTAGTGCTGGGTCTATTGCTAAGTCTAGTGCCAGGACTAGTGTTAAGACTATTGAAGAGAAGAGTGCAAAGAGTAGTGCTAAGAGTTGTGCTAGGGTGGACACCGTTACTGGTGCTCAGAATAGTGAAGAGACTATAGCTAAGATTGATGATATGCGAAGCAAGTTCCCTGATGATGATGAATATATCTATATTATTGATGGGGTGTAAAAACATGTATTCATTGTAACACTACTAAGACTTTGGTAGTTTTTGATAAAAAAAAGAAATCACATCTAAGCAATGTCTGGCAAAACTTATGTTAAAAAATGCATAATGCAAGCTATAATTCTGAGCAAAAGTGCATAATGCTAGCTATAACTCTGAGCAATGTAATAAAGCTTTATTAAACTAAGGGAAAATGATATTATTATTAATCAATTTTTAGCAGTAGTTAGAATTTTATTGGAAGACGACTAGTAAGTAAGCTTTCTTTGTAAACTATCTTAATGGAGTTTTTTAAATTAAACTGTTTTACTAAGTATGCTGTTTTACTCAATAGGAGAGTTATCAAAATTAGAGGGGGTAATTTCACCATTAACGAGTGTTATCACTATTGGAGGGTTTGTGATAACTGAAAACGAAGGAAATGAAATGAAATAAATTAAATTTCCTTTAGCGGGGTGATATCAAACTTAAAGCAACAAATAATTCACAATAACTCAAATTATGAAAATTGTAGTTCTGTCACACATCTAGATTGCAACTGACTATTTTTGAAACGCTCTGCTATGAACATTGTTAGAAACTTTTTTCTTTACGATTAGTAGTCTGTTGAGACTGGAATCTGCGAAGCGGTTTCACTGTTCCTCGGATAGCTTTTGCATGCTTGGGAAAAGTTGATATAGCTCTAAATAGTTGAATGGTAGCATGGCCCAAGACCTATACGAATATCCTTTATCATTCAGCAGTTGTTTCCAAGGATTGTCCGTAATTTTGTGAGGATGAGCTTGTTTCACTATTCCCCATATGTATCCTCTGTCACACATTGTTAGCAGATATAATCGATTGAGTTTTCCCTCCATATTGTTGACTGCGGTTAGATAGGACCCAAATTCACCAAGACTGAAAGCGTTTCTCACTTTATCGCAAAATGATAAATATTCTGGCACGTTTACTTCAAACCTGTCCAGTGTTTCCTGATGCTCGTAATGTACTAAATACTTCCTAAATTTGCTAAGGAATAGCTGGAAGAGTTCTGCATTTGTTCGTTTTCCATTTTCAATTTCGTGTTCAGCAGTTTTGTCAGGTTTGCTTTTGTTATCTTTAGAAATTGTAATCAATTGAGTTATTGAATTAGTCAACCCTTTTAAATCATCTGTAGATAAAGATGCATTTGATAAAGCTCCAGTAATTAAAGTTCTTCAGATGAATAAAACTGTTCAAAGTTATTTGCTTATTTTTTTCTTTGTAAAGTGAGACTCATGGTGAATAACCCAAAAGTGTCAGATTGAAAAAAAGTCCACTTGGAGATAATTATTCGAGAACATTTTTTTTTAGATTATTCGGGCATAAAAATTTGATAACTTAAAATTATTTATGTTTTCCCAGGTGATTATATGCTATCTCTTCTTGTACTCACATTCTGCTGTAATCTTAGACTTAAAACTCTTAAGAGGTCTGTGCTGGATGCAGTTTTTAATATCTCCTAATGAGTTATTAGTTGCCTCATCTAAATCGTCAGTGAAATTTTCATACTTATCTCTAATATAAAATTCTCTCATGTTCTGAGTAGAGTTTATACATTAGTCTTCTGTTCATAGTTTTCTAAATACAATCTATTATTTCTATATGAGTGAGTAGTTAGCGCTACTTTACTTTTAAATGTTTCATTACAATCTTTACGTTCATACTTATTTCTAGTATAGATATTATCTTCAGTTTTAGTTTTAGTTTTAGCTTTAGTTATAGAATTATCATTAGTATTAGTATTATCTTTAGTAAAAGGGTTAGCTTTAGTTATAGTTTTATCTATAGTAATAATATTTTCTTTTGTAATAGTTTTAGATTATCGATTGTTTTGTCTTAAGTAATAGTATTAGTTTTATCTTTGGTATTATCTTCATCTTTAACCTCAAAGCCAATTTCTTCATTATACTCCTCTCGCAGTCTTTTTAAATGTTAATCACTTGAATTTTGTTTGATGAATTTTTTTCGTGTCTCAAAGTTTAAATGTCAGATAAGGCAGGGGTTAACACCCGTGATATTATTGTTGGTTGAATGATACATCTTGTATTTTATTAGAGAAAAAACATGATTTTTGGAAATTGAGAAAATGAAATGCAAAAGATGAAGAAAAAAAAAGTGGAAAGAGTGTTTTGATGATTGTAAAGAAAAAAATACTCTTGTTATAATGTAATGATGTTGTAAAAGTAAAATAATCTATTGAACATTTGTCAAAACTTTATGATAAACCAGATTTATATTTAACTTGTAGTATTTGCAAAGTTTATAAACATATTTTATACTTTAGGTTCAGATCAGCAAAATAAACATTATGTATTTATCTCCATAGATATAGATTTGTTCATACTAGAAACCATTTCAAAGGACATGTGTACAAGTATTATATTAAGTTATAAAATAAACACAACTTTTCTAGAGTTAAGCTGGTATTTTTTTAATTTATTTCTGCAAGTTGGTTTTACGTGCTTTTTAAACGGTCTCACTAGTTAAACTAGTATCTGGGGACATCGACTGGAGAGAATGTGAGTGGTGGATAAAAGGGAGGTACCAATCGAGCACGAATACGCGTTAGCGTTGAGTGGTTGTTTGGTAACCCCTTTTATTCACTACTCTTAAAAACATTTTAGTTATGATAAAACCAAAGTGAGATTCGTAGGGCTACCAAATATGTGTTCCAAAATCCAAGGTTCGTCTTCTGTGTCCTTCGAAAACAATACGCCGATAAAAATTGAATTGCAAATGGTAAAAAATTGTTTGAAACTTTTCGAATAATTTTGGAGAAACCTATGCTCCCCTCTCATGCTACACTACTCCTCTTGCTAATTTATATCATCCCCATGCCCCTCACGTAATCATTTTATTTGCAATTTTAATAAATTTTTGTTGTGACTTTTGTTTTTAATTCTATTTTTTTTTTCGTTGAGTTTTCTGATTTAGCTGAATTGAGCTAATGTTCCACGACTCTATATTTATACATAAGTTCGGAACTTTAAATATCTTTTATTGAGAGATGAATGATCAATCACTGTTTTGTTCTCCCGCTTTTTCCAATTCAAAATCAAGGCGTTCAAAAAATTTGTTGTGGTATCTGTTTTTTGTCAACAGGAGAACTGTAACCTCCACAAGAGAACTGTAAATGCAAAAAATTGCTCAGAAGAGGCTTTTGACTGAGGCGCTTTCTGTGTCCTGTTAAAAGATGTTTTATATATAGAAAAGTATGATAAAATTCTACCTACGTACCAAGGTCAGGTCTCACGAACTGTTGCTGACTGTCGGTGGTCATCTAACACTCGTATACAATTGGAAAAGTAAACAATTTGTTTATAAAACAAAATGATTTTGGAGAGCGTACATTCTTGTTTACTTCTTCCTGTCAACTCTAATTTGCAATTCTTGAAAGACAAGGTTCAAATTCTGACTCAGAACATTGTATGCTTGTATGTCTTCCACTTTGAACTCTTGTTAACGAGTGATGATGAAAGGATTTTGAAAGGCAGCTACAAGATTACAAAATGAGGGTTTCTCAATATTCATTTACTTTGTAATTTTTGTGAATGAACCGAGAAAACAAAAATATAAAAACAATAAAGGGTAGTATAAGTAGCAGCGTTAGTGCTTGTTATGGGAAGCTTTTTTTCAGCTACTGTTAATTTTGTTTTCATTAGAGCACAGCGAAACGTTTTATTGTCCGTGTTGTTGTTTTCCCATTTAGCAAACAAACAAACAACCTGCAGCTTGTTGTTGGTTTCTGTTGCAAACCTGCTCTTAGGATATTGATGTTTGAAAATTACCTCGCGAGGTTTGTTTTTACAGGGAAACGACAGGAAAAGCGCAAAAACTGAAATATCAGCTCAAAATTAATGCTGTTTGCTCGATTATTACTCTTTGCACGGCTGAATAATTGAAAATTGCATTTACGGTCATAAAATTTTGAACAGCAAAAGACTCTTATATTCTGCGATATCGCCGTTGCAACGAGACATATGGTAAACCCATACAAATTATGACGCTTTCCAAGACAAGTAGAAACAGCTTAATGTCTCATATTGCCCTAAATTCGTCAAAAAATACACTCTAAAAAAGTTCAGGTAAATTTACCTGAAAAAACATCTGAATCTACCTGAATTTGTATTGTGTTTTAGTTTACTGCTAAATTTTTGTTGTTTCACTGCTGAATGCAAAAAAAGTTATTTTCAGGTAACCACACCTGAACTTGTTCAGGTGAAAATTTACCTGAAGTTCAGTTCAGGTGTATTCAGGTGCTTTTACACCTGAACTTCACCTGAACTTCTAGTTACCTGAACTTGGTTCTGGTAAATTTACCTGAACTTTTTTTAGTGTGTAATCGTTGGTCAAAAAGATTGACATTACGGAAATTTTTGAATCCCTATTGTCTTATTGTGAAAGGTGACATTAATACATTGATACAAATAGGGATAATTCATTCCACATAAATGACAATTATGCTTCCCAAAAATTACGCAGTTGAACTTGTTATATATTGAAGAAATAAAGCCGGCTCCTCTTCTGATAAGTTTCTATCAGAAACTAGCGCATCAGTTCTCAAATTTCTAAGGAGAACTCTTTTCCGGATGACAAAACTTTACATGCAGAAGTTACAAAAAAACTTACGAAGGACCAATCCTCATCAACTTTCATGAGGTTAATTCTAAAAGATTGTCATTCTGTGGCAGCGCAACTTAGATTTTCATGCCACCCGAAACAAAACGGTAAATTGGATAAAAATGATTGAATCTTTCTACGAGAAATTTTCATTAGAAGATCAATCTCTTCTGATACCCATGAAAACTCATTGGATTGTTTGGCATATTTACAAAAAAATACAACAATGAATGCATCTTTGTTTTGCTATAATCTCTGCTTTGTAAGTTTCGTTTAAGTCGAATGTTTAGCCTGCAGGAACTTACAAGTTGAACGATTATCTCGCAGGAACTTCAAGCAAGTTTTAAGAATAACTTGTAGAAACTAGTAAGTCGAGTTCTTAACTTGAAAGAACGTGTACAATGGCAGAAAAGATTGCAGGATGGATTATTGATCACTGATTTTGCCCGAAACCTACCAGTTCTTACAAATTAACTATCCGTTTTCGACCACTGGAAGGAGTGCGGTAGGTGAGAGGCATTTGCACTTCTGTTTGAATAAACCTTCATTTATGGCTCCAACGGCATCTAATTCTTGCCCATTGTCGTTTGCTGCTGCTGAAATAGTTACTCAGGTTGAGGTGCCAGACCGAAAGTCGATATGTCCAGACCGTTCCAGACGGAAAGTGTCTATGTCCAGACCCTCCCAGACGGAAAGTGCCTATGTCCAGACTTTCGTGCGTTCAAAATTTTTCGTGCGTTCATCGTGCGTTCAAAACTCCCTATGTCCAGACTTTCGTGCGTTCAAAATCTTATATGACCAGACTTTAGTGCGTTCCAAATTAAAATTCGTGCGCTCATTTGTGCGTTCAAAAATACC
Source organism: Convolutriloba macropyga (assembly GCF_964194025.1). Lineage (NCBI taxonomy): Eukaryota > Metazoa > Xenacoelomorpha > Acoela > Convolutidae > Convolutriloba > Convolutriloba macropyga. The sequence continues at coordinate 50,694,525 of NC_134471.1, forward strand.
TATGTCCGGACTTTCGTGCGTTCAAACGTGCTTATGTCCAGATTTCGCGCGTTGAAAAATTCGTATGTCCAGACTTTCGTGCGTTCATGTTCAGATAACGTTTTTATAATGTATTCGTTTCAAGTATAGATACGTTAGGGTGATGGTTGTGATGAAGTGCCCAAGCAGTTGCTACATTTTGTTTAACAAAAAGATGTTCGATGAAAGTATTGGCTGAAGGGGGTGCCAGCGACCTAGTTATTAAAGTATGATTTGCTTTGGAACTTCAACAAGGGTTTATAATTCTAGGTGTGAAATTGTTTTAAACAAAGCAAAATGTTGGATGCGAATTTTCCTGCGTTCGATGTTTTGTAACTTTTAAACTCAAGTGAGTTGAGGTTTTCTTGGTAGAAAGCTTTCACTTGAGTGAGCACTCTATTAAGAGTGTTTAGTCAAACATGGACTCATTAGTTTTTGGCATTCTTGTTTCCATTCAAAAAATTTTCGTGCGCGCTGAGTCACAATATCCAGACTTTCGTGCCTTCAAAATTGCATATGTCTAGACTATCGTGCGCTCAAAATTGCATATGTCCAGACTATCGTGCGTTCAAAATTGCATATGTCCAGACTATCGTGCGTTCATGTTTTTTTCCAGACCGTGTAATTTTGAACGCACGACATCACCTTGTGCGTTCATTTCGGTCTGGACATATCGACTTTCGGTCTGGGACCTCAACCTGGGTATATAAATTTTAGTTAAAACAAAAACTGCTATAGTTATTTTTCTCCTCCCATAGAATGTAGGAAAAACGCAACATTTGAAAATAAAGCAGAGAAAAAATTTTTACATCAGCTTTTTCACTTCGTTTTTTTTGCATGACAAAATTTATAGCGATTTATAAGTGAAATTGGTCTCTAGAATAGACATTTTTGATTTAAAAATGTTAGGAAACTACGCAAAAATTTTCCTGATTTTTAAAACTACTGGTGAGAATTAAACGGTGAGAATTATTTTTGCGGTATCATAATTTTGGTTTTCGATTTTAAAGTTTGTTTCTTCTTTTCTTCCAAATGCTTGATGTCAAGCGTGAAATAACATTTTGAATAAAAAAGCCAAGAACTTGAAAACATACAATAGTTATTAAACTGTCTTTTTTTCAATTTTCATACGCTCTGAGATAATTTCAAACAACTGCAATGGTTTACTCACGAAGTTCTAAAAGCTCCCAAAGAAGATTTATAAGCCAATAATGTGAATGGGCAGATATGAAACATAATATGTAACAAAATGTGACTAAGTTACAAAAATGCAAATAAAAAAAACAGAATGTCAGAAGAATCAGAAATAAGAAATATTTTTTAAAAAGCTAAGAAAAACATAGTTCGTACGTGAGCTTTCGAAGTTTTATTAGAAGTATTTGTTCCGACCCACTTTAGTGGGGGGGACCTATATACTCAAATGGGTTTTTTGTTCAGATAATTTTAGCCGATCGATATGAACATCGTAGAGAGTTGTGACTGGTATCATTGGAAAGCCCGTCCAGCGTAGAATATGGAAATAAAAAGATTTTTTCAATTTTTGTATTTTATAGAGATTTATCGAGGTTTATATTTTTGTGAACATTAGATCTAATTCAGCTGTTTTATTCACATTTTCGGTATTTTTGACCAAATTTTTGTCAATTTTTCTAAAATATGCTAAAATTTTTAAATCTAGTGTTGATAATTTTATCTCTAAAGATACAAGTGGGTTGCTGAAATGTTCGATTTGAGTTTTTTGGCTAGAATTAAAGCTAAATTTTTCACAACTAAGACCTTTTTGGCCAAAACTGGGATCAAATTTGCTTTCTTTTGCCCACTTGCATTAAATTAGCTGAAGTTAGACATTCTAAAGCTGCGGCCCTATTCTTTAAAAGCTCAAAAAGGGCTATTTGTCAATTGAGAAAATTGACACTATTTTATCTTATTTCTCTCAACTTCAAGCGCAGTCTCAGTAAAACAGGTACAGACCAACTTCTCTGTGTTATAAATTAATATCGGTAACGGTTTCATGATGAACTAATGGTTTCTTTGTTTTGGTACTACGCGTTTTCCTTTTTTTTGCATTTTTATGACTTCATTTTGTTTCCTTGTCGAATTATCACATTATTGATGAGTTCTATTGAAAAAGATCATAGTAGGCAAAACGCGCAGCGTTGTAAAAAGGATCAGCTGGATTTGCTAATTGTTTTTGTTGAATAGTTAAGGCTTTTTTGACTGAAACACAGTTATCTCACAAGTTTTTGAGGACTTTGTCGTTTTTGCCTATATTTGTGATTCTCGTTGTTGTTGTACGCCATATACCTGATAATGATGAGTTTCAATTGCTTCAGCAGGACGCATAACTCCACATAGTGAAAGATTTCAGTTCACAGCAGTTTGCTTCATTTACTTACAAATTGAAATAAAAAAATTTTCAACTGTATTTTTTTCGCTTTCATTTTCGTCACCATGTAACTCATACTCACTAATCGTAAGTCTCAATTACTTTTGTTGTTTCAAAAATTTTTTGGCACTTGATTATACGTTGTGACTGATTGCTTCAATCATATGGTTTCAGAAGTATTTTTCGGGATTTCGAGTGATGATTTATGGTTCTTGGAGATAACAGCTTATTATAATAGTGCCATGAACAGGGTGAATTTGTAAAATTGTTTGAAATTTTGGATTCGTTATGTATCTATTTTGTGGTGCCGTGACTTAGTCTCAAAAATAACAGGCCCAATTGGTTTACCTGAGATGCTGGAACGTATTAGATCACTTTTTGTTGAAATCTTAGGTCTGTTATGATATTTGATGTTATTTGTTCTCAAAAATTTTTGTGTTTTTGAGCTTCGTAAATTTTAAATAGTTTTTTGGTCAATTTGTAGCTCAGTCTCTGTATACACAGGTCACAATCCATTTCCAGTGTGCTGTAATTTAATCTTTGTAAAGGTTTTGGCTTCAAACATTTGTTTCTCAGCTGTGTTCCGAGATCTTGTAAAGTTTTTTGGGCTGCATTAGGCTTCCAACGGGGGTAAAATGGTGTAAGAGTGAGGAGGTAAAAAACAAATTCACCTCAAACTCTTACATCTGTTTGATCTGTCAATGGAGTAAAAGGATGTAAGAGTTTGGGGGTAATTTCCCCATTACCCCTGTGATACTCAAGGATATCATCCTTAGTAATTTATTTAGTGCAGTTCATATTAAATACGATGTTTTAATTTAGTTCTCTTATTTTGCCCTTCATAAATTGTTCATCATTTGTTCAATCAATACCTCGTGATCTGTTGGCATTTCCTTCTTGGTTTCCCTTTTCGTGATCAGACATGTCTGATCACGCCTTCACGTTTTGTTGTGCAACATTTACTTTCACTCTCTTAACTTTGCAATCCGAATTCAGTTTAACAATTCTTTTCTCAAATCCCGCTCCGCAAGTAAGCGATACAAACTCAAATCAGGATTCCGCTCCGCGATTCTTTATCTAAATAACTTAAAGCGTACTCGCAGTGCAAATAGCTACTCTAAATAAATAGAGTACGACATGGCGCAGTCAGCAACTAAATGAACACCTCTCGGAAAAGACCTTTTCTGGGACAAACCTACACAGACCCTCCTCTTCGCTGGGCGAAATGGAGAGTGCAATATAAATTGGCACTGTTGGCAAAAGAGAAAATTATTCTCGATACGCTACTTGGACCCAAACCCGAGATGGTGGAACTTCCTCTTGAGCCAATATATGAAGAAACAATAATTGGTCCTTCCGCACAATCAGAGAGAGAGAGAGAGGAACGCTCGCAAAGCGCAACAAAAAATGAACTGGCAAAACAAATGCCAACGGCTCATTGAAGTGGGTATCATGTGTGACGACAAACCGTGGTCTTTGGCGGACAGCAAATCTGTTTCCCTACTCTACCTAATCATCGGAATAGAAGGTTGCCGCATTCTCAACTGAAAGAATCCGCACATCCTGATCAATAATCTCGCCACGGTAGACTTCTGGAAGATTGTGGAGGAGGTATTCATCCGTCCTCGCAACATAACATTCGATCGTCACGTCTTCTTGATCACAAAGCAGCTTAGAGGGGAAACTCTCGAACAGTTCTATGGAAAATTAAAGGAATTAGCAAAGAACTGTGATTTCGAGAATAAGGAAGAAACACTGATACGTGACGTCTTCATCACTGATCTGATGGATCCCGAAATTCAAAAGGAACTCCTCAAACAAACCGTCGAACTGCGTCAGGCATTAGAGCTAGCAATCAACATGGAACTCGGAATGCGAAACCAACATCAAATCTAGCAACACAACATGATTGTTGTTCTAACAAATGTCAATGCGGTCCAATTCGCTAATAATTTTCGAATCCCGTAATGGCAAAATCCAAATAATGTCTTGAGACAAAACAACCGTTCGACACTCTTCTGCTCAAATTGCGGAAGAATTTGGCTCCCAAATCACCTTGAAAAGTGCATCGCAAAAGGCAAAACTTGCAACAATTGTGGAATTCTAAAACATTTTGCGAATGTTTGTAGAAAAAAAAGAAGGTGAATACAAAGCCACAAAATTCAAAGAAAAAGATGGTGAGCGTCGTGAAAGAAGAACCGCATCCTGAAGATTCAGTGAATTTCCTACAACCAGCCAAGCTCTACATATCGGACTATAGTAGTGGAGAGGACAATATGGTCGCAGTAATCGAAAATGCGGTAGAGAAATTAGAACCACTCAATGTGCCCGTCAAGATTGGCAATATTAACACTACACTGCTCGTGGACTCCGGAAGCGCATGCAGCATTCTCAACAGATCACTAGCGTCGCAAGTGGTACAGAGCAGTCATCGCGCATTCTGGATCAACGAAACAGTGATTCCACAACTCCGGACATTCTCAAAAGAACCAATTCAGGTCGAAGGAAAGATACAAGCACCAATCACGAGCAAGGGTTGGACTTGTGATGTAGCGATATTCACTGTTGTAGCTGACGGACTAAAGTCCCTAATTGGCCGTGACTTGTTTGACAAACTCGGATTAGCTGTGACTTAATCCACATCTCAAAAAGTTAATCGAGTCAACAAAATTTTATCTCCAGATTTCAAAGAACAAATCGCAAAAGTTTTCCTGAATTTATTTCGCGTACTGGAAGATACAAAAATCATGTGGCAATATCTAAGTTTCACAAAGATTTCCAACCTAAACATCAAAAAGGTAGACGTATTCCAATTATTTTGCAGGAAAAAGTCAATATTGAACTTGACAAATTGTTAGACAAAAAATCATATTATAAAACTTTCAAGCTGTCCTGATAATTATTTCATATCACCAATAGTGGTCACTGTAAAGAAAGATCAAACAATCAAAGTTGCGCTGGATTCAAAAGTATTAAATAAAGCCATTCACAAAAACAAATATCAGATGCCAAATATCGATACGCTACTCATCGGATATATATCTCAACAAATCAGTGCTCCCGCGTCGCAAAATACAACGTATTTCTCTACCATTGATTTATAATACGCATACAGCCAACTAAATTTAGACGTTAACACAACTAATCACTGTAATTTTAACATAATTAGTGGTGATATAACCGGCACATACAGATTCCAAACAGAATTTTACAGGCTCACAGATATGCCAGCGGAATTCCAAAAAGCTATGGACTACACCCTAATTGGTGTAAAAAATACATACTGTTTTTTAGATGATATTTTGATAGTTAGTAAAGGATCTCTGGAAGAACACAAAAGTTATGTACTGAATTGTCTTTAACGTTTAGATGATGAAAATCTTAGGATAAATCTTCCTAAGTGTCATTTTGGAAAGCTAGAAATTGATTGGTTAGGATACCATATCTCGCAATCGGGTATCTTGCCACTCGAAAGCAAAACAGCTGCAATATTATCACTCCCCGCCCCAAAAACTCTAAAGAAACTCCGCTCTTTTTTGGGGTCAGTTCATTATATTGGTAAATTCATTCCTAATCTCGCTCAAATTAGCCATCCTTCCCGTCCCTTATTGAAAAAGTCGTCAACATTTCTCTAGACAGCGGAACATGAGAATTCCGGAACATGAGAAAAACATGAGTTTTCCTGAATTTATTTCGCGTACTGGAAGATACAAAAATCATGTGGCAAAATCTAAGTTTCACAAAGATTTCCAACCTAAACATCAAAAAGGTAGACGTATTCCAATTAATTTGCAGGAAAAAGTCAATATTGAACTTGACAAATTGCTAGACGAAAAATCATATTATAAAACTTTCAAGCTGTCCTGATAAATATTTCATATCACCAATAGTGGTCACTGTAAAGAAAGATCAAACAATCAAGCTTGCGCTGGATTCAAAAGTATTAAATAAAGCCATTCACAAAAACAAATATCAGATGCCAAATATTGATACGCTACTCATCGTATATATATCTCAACAAATCAGTGCTCCCGCGTCGCAAAATACAACGTATTTCTCTACCATTGATTTATAATACGCATACAGCCAACTAAATTTAGACGTTAACACAACTAATCACTGTAATTTTAACATAATTAGTGGTGACATGACCGGCACATACAGATTCCAAACAGAATTTTACAGGCTCACAGATATGCCAGCGGAATTTCAAAAAGCTATGGACTACACCCTAATTGGTGTAAAAAATACATACTGTTTTTTAGATGATATTTTGATAGTTAGTAAAGGATCTCTGGAAGAACACAAAAGTTATGTACTGAATTGTCTTTAACGTTTAGATGATGAAAATCTTAGGATAAATCTTCCTAAGTGTCATTTTGGAAAGCTAGAAATTGATTGGTTAGGATACCATATCGCGCAATCGGGTATCTTGCCACTCGAAAGCAAAACAGCTGCAATATTATCACTCCCCGCCCCAAAAACTCTAAAGAAACTCCGCTTTTTTTTGGTGTCAGTTCATTATATTGGTAAATTCATTCCTAATCTCGCTCAAATTAGCCATCCTTCCCGTCCCTTATTGAAAAGGTCGTCAACATTTCTCTAGACAGCGTGACATGAGAACTGTTTCAATGAAATAAAAAATCGCACAGCAAACGCAACCGCAAATAGTCACTATAACCCGCAACTCGAAACGCGCGTGAAATGCGATGCGTCACGTTCTGGTCTTGGAGCAGCTCTTGAACAATTGACAGTTAATGGGTGGAAACCAATCGCATTTACGTCTAGATTCCTAAATTCTTGCAAAGAACGCTACAGCGTTAATGAACTTGAACTCCAAGGAGTAGTTTGGTCAATTGAATATTTTAAAAATTATTTGTACGGAAAAAATTTTACAGTAATTATGGATCGTCGTGCCCTGCTCTCTATCATGAAAGAAAATAGATCGAATAAATCTTACAACAGTAGATTAACCCGCTGGATCGTTTGCTCCCAATTCAATTCAATGTTGAACATCTCCCTGGGGCGAAAATGGGCTTAGTTGATTATGTTTCTAGACACCCGTCTCAAAAAGCTAAAAAAATCTCGACATATGATGAGGAATTCATTGTCGCAAAATTAAATTAATCTCTACATCCATTAATTCATTGAAATTAAATCAAGCAAAACCTGCAACTCATTTACACCAATTATTAATACAACACAATCCCGCATTGCAAATCACACCTAAAATTGAGGCACTTAATCCCGCATTACAAATCACACCTAAAATAGAAGCCAACAATAAGGCAATAAACTTAATTAGCACACCAGCAACACGAGTATACAAACATGTTTACTACAATTTCCCCGCCCCGCCAAAACTTGCCTCAAATACCAATCGTAATTTAAACAATTCAAATTATGTAGCCCCCGCGCCGCAAAGTCCGTTTAACACTTTTCTCGCTCAGCCAAATACCAGTAAGAGTAAACAATTATTCCAAATTCGGAATGAATTAGCTCTCGCGCAGCGCGAGCCTCAAATTATTGAATCTAAAATCCCGCCAATTAGGAGACATTCCTCAAATATCATTAAAAGTCATTACTCAAAAATAAAATCAGTGCTTTTTGCCTCTAGTCATTCTACAATTCAGTCGCGTATTTTCAAGCCCAAAAATCCATTTTCATCTAAATTGTCATCAGAAATATAAACACAATCAGTAACACAATGCCCTCTAAAAAACGTATAACTCGCGTTCGTTTTAATGATGCATCTCGCACGGCAAATCAACAGTCATCCAGTGAAAACACAGCACGCTCCGCAAGTCAGTGACTTAATTCACCGAGCACTTCTCGCGCCGCAAATCAACGCAATGAATCCTCAAACGACACCCGCGCAGCAAGTTCTCCACCAACAACTCCAAACTCTCCGACTCACTCCTCAAACGCAAGTAACCCTCTGACGTCCAGGCCAATGTGCCTACATTCGACTATATCGTATCAAAAATTTTCAATAAGTCATTGGTTGCCTCACTGACTAGCAAGGACGCAGTATTGAAAGAGGTCCGGGATTGTTTTTTAACTAACAATGAAAGTAGACTCAAAACCCTCAATCCCTACATACATTCTTATTGTAGGGACCTCCATGTACGTTCCGGGTGTGTATGCATTGATGAAAAGGTCGCCATACCAAACGTCTTGCGAGAGGCAATGACAGATGACATCCACTCCAGCCACCCGGGCACATGGGGTATGATATGTATGTATGGCCACGCATTGCTGGTGGCCATACATGCATCGCGAACTGATAGTTAAGGCTACAGAGTGCAAGTCCTGCACGGTGATTGGTAAGAACCTTAAACCTGTTATTCCTGCTAAACAATTTAATCCTCACACACCGTGTGTTGAACCAAATCAGGAAATTCAGATTGATTTTGGCGGCCCAATTTTTGACGAAAAGGGGAGTGAAGTTTAATTCTTAGCAGCAATTGACCGTTTTTTTAAATACCCTACTGCATGTATTTATGACAAAGCTAATGGACCAAATGTTATAAAATTTTTGGACATGTATTTTGAAAATCACGGGATTCCACGGTCTATCCGTTTAGATCAAGCAAAGTGTCTCGTTGGCAATCAAGTAAAGATCTTTTGTAATAAAAATAATATAGACATAATTGAAGCTCCAGTGAACTATTATCGTGCTATTGGTTTGGTAGATAGACTTATTCAAACAATTAAGAATAGACTCGCATGTATTAAAGAAGAAAAATCGTCTACTAAAGCCTTTCATGTAAAGCATGCATTAAAGATAATAATACATCAATTGCGAATATTTAAACAAAGAACAACAAAGATCTCGCCCTTAGAAGCACATTTTGGAAGAAAACCTAATACCCCGCTGAGCGTGATATCGACAAAACCTAAATTATCAAATCTAACATATGAAAATATTATAAACTATTATTTAGATGAAGAAACAGTGATGCGGGAAGAAATCTTACCAGACGACAAGTGGGTGAACGGGTACCGCAGTTACATTGAAGTTGAAGTTGGCATGTCACGAGCAACGCGCGAGGCGAAAAACAGAAAAAGGGCCAGCACAGACGGCGAATCACGTTTTCTGAAAACAAAAGCATTTCGCCCAATTCCTTTGAAAGAAAGAGCAGTAGAACTTAACCTGGCCCAAAACATCCATGGGAAGAAACGATCAAAGAAGAACTTGGGGGACTATATGAAGTCCTCGCGCCGCGCTCACCTATCTCGAAGGTTAGCCCGACGACTTCAACGATCAAGGAACCCGGGAAACCCATAGTAACGGTAGACAATAGTGATATTGCGAAGTTTGGCACACAACTGGAGCGTCAAACCCCATTGAAAGTGTACGCGGACCGCAGGGGACCAAGACCGAGTGAGAAGTCTGTAGAAGAACTGTTACAAAGTCACGTGAAGGAGTATACACGAAAACAAAAAGGGGATAAAAAGTTGAAACACCGATAACGTGACCCGGGCAGCGGAGTATCCTCATCCAAATCAAATATTTCACGTGCTATGCGAGGGCGAATCCCCAAAATCCCTAACTTCCTCGCCATCCGAAATCCACAACCAGATGCCCGCACCATCTCGAATGGCGAACAACTACCCACTGCTCCAACAAATACCCACTGCTCCAACAAATACGTCTGTCGCAGCGGCACACCCAACGAGATCATCGGACCGCAATCGACGAAGTCCCTCGTAATACGGCTTTGAGAGTACCTCCCCAGACTCCACAATCTTACCACCAACCAAATGACCTCGACGAGCGGGTGACGTAGAAAATGTCCAACCTCCACCCGAGTCCATTGTAGAGTCAGTCCAGCATATCGCAGAAAGCCAACCTGCTGAGATCAATATCTCACCAAGAATTGGAGAAGTTTCGCCACCCGCCTCGCGAAACCCTTCCCTCCTCGAAATGGATACTCCAACGCTAGTTGGGTTGATGACGGTGCTTGAGGCCGAATGAGAAAATTCTGAGGAAAACGAATGAGCTATTGAAACTGAACTTATTCAAAACTGTGACAATTAAACACTTCATAATGTAATAGTGTTTACTTTTAGTTATTATAACCAGTAAATATATTGTTATTACTTATTTAACCGGGGACCAAGTACTAATTTGTAAATATTGTTATTAATTTATACATTCGAAAATTGTTATAATCACAATTTTCTTTGTCAACGTCAGGGGTATATGATACCCAAGGATATCATCCTTAGTAATTTATTTAGTGCAGTTCATATTAAATACGATGTCTTAATTTAATTCTCTTATTTTGTCCTTCATAAAGTGTTCATCATTTGTTCAATCAATACCTCGTGATCTGTTGTCATTTCCTTCTTGGTTTCCCGCTTCGTGATCAGACATGTCTGATCACGCCTTTACGTTTTGTTGTGCAACGTTTACTTTCACTCTCTTAACTTTGCAATCCAGCTCAAATGTTACCTCCTTTCACCTCCTCTGAACAAACTACCCCCTCACCCTTACACCATTTTACCCCCCTTGGCAGCTCATCTCTTAATTCATTTTACCCCTCTGAACAAATTACCCCCTAACTCTCACACCATTTTACCCCCCTTGGCAGCTCATCTCTTACCTCATTTTACCCCCTCTGAACAAAATACCCCCACACTCTGTCATCAATTTAACCCCCATAGACAAATTACCCCCCCCCCCCCACCTTCATTCTTGCAACAAAATGGGAGGATTTTAGGGAGGACATTCGACCCGGGCAGGGAGGAAATTCAATATGGCAACTATTTCCTGGGTTATGAAGATTGAAGAAAGAACGCACGGGCCTTTGTCATTTTCTCATAGCTTAAACCGAAAATACCTGCAATTTTAAGAGTTTAATTGAAAATTTAGGAGTAGATTCTCCTCTTCTAAAACCAAAGCCATTGTAACTTCCAATTGCTTCTGAATCTTTTGACGTAATCTGATTTTCAGTATATTGAAAAGTTTCATTTAAACAATTTCGTTTATTTTAGCTCATCAATTCATTTACATCCTAGTTTATGTAGTAAAAATTATATCCGTTCTCGGAATTTCGGCCAATTGGCCTCAAAACAATGAAGTAGCTTTGATGCTTGTTGTTGTTTTTGTTGTTGTTGTTGTTGTTGTTGTTGTTGTTGTTGTTGTTGTTGTTGTTGTTGTTGTTGTTGTTGTTGTTGTTGTTGTTGTTGTTGTTGTTGTTGTTGTTGTTGTTGTTGTTGTTGTTGTTGTTGTTGTTGTTGTTGTTGTTGTTGTTGTTGTTGTTGTTGTTGTTGTTGTTGTTGTTGTTGTTGTTGTTGTTGTTGTTGTTGTTGTTGTTGTTGTTGTTGTTGTTGTTGTTGTTGTTGTTGTTGTTGTTGTTGTTGTTGTTGTTGTTGTTGTTGTTGTTGTTGTTGTTGTTGTTGTTGTTGTTGTTGTTGTTGTTGTTGTTGTTGTTGTTGTTGTTGTTGTTGTTGTTGTTGTTGTTGTTGTTGTTGTTGTTGTTGTTGTTGTTGTTGTTGTTGTTGTTGTTGTTGTTGTTGTTGTTGTTGTTGTTGTTGTTGTTGTTGTTGTTGTTGTTGTTGTTGTTGTTGTTGTTTTTACCGACGATTGAGAAATAACGGCACTCTTTCATTCAAACTTGTGCCTCCTCTTTCGTGTTTAAGTTCAGAAGAACCGCAATTGGCAGTTCCAGATAGATGGAGAATTTGCCTTTCACTGTTGAGTTCGTTTTTGTTTTCTATCGGATCAGCGCCAGTTAGTTTGAAGTAAACGCCGGTAGGAACAAAGAAAGGTGTCGAGCTCAAGTTGAAAAAAGCCTCGGCGTCTTTCGGCGAATTGAAACAACCGCCACCAAATGCAAAATTTTGGGCCCATAAATAAGCACTATCGGCATCCGAGCCTTCGTAAACAGCGTCTGCTTCTGAAAACGTCCGGTCATCGGCTTTTACCTGAATCAGGCATTTGTCGACAAGAATTCTGGCTTTGGTCCAAGTTCTGGTTGTAGAAAACTGGGGTAAAATCCAGTCGTAAGGAGATCCGCCCCAAATGGATCTGGCGTCAACGTCGATATAAGTTGCTGGGGGGTCGTTAGTCATCAAACAGTAAACCTGGACATCAACACCTCGGATTTTGATGTTGAAATATCCGTCAATTACTGACGAATCTTTGCTCTTGATATCCGCACAGTCAAAAGTCTCACCATCCGGAAATCGTTTGATAAGGTAGATCTCAGAGCTAGAATACTTTCCATCATTTTTGCAGGAATCGGAAAGAACGGATTCTGCGTTGACACCTACGCTCATTGAGTCATACAATTTGCAGATTTTGGTGACGTCACAGTATTCAAAAGCAAAGCAATTTGGAGTCGTGAAACATTTGGCCCAGCAATCAGAATGAACAATTTCGAGAGATTTGTCAAAAAAGTCGTCTGTACCAATTAGACATTCACAATGTTCATAGTGATATCGTGATAAAGTGTGCAAGCTATCTTGATATGATTTATTCACTGAGTTTAGAAAAAGTAAAAATAATGAAACAAATTTGTTTGTTGGCATTGTTAATTTAAAGATTGAAATGTTGCAAATGCATAACACGCATTCAAGCTTTATTATTAATGCAACACTTTCAGGTGTTTTTAATCGCTGAAGGAAAACGAAACATTTTTCGCGTTTAAAAAACTGAAGATTAAAGTTGTGTCCAAAATGCACTCAAAATACAAATCAGAAAAACGCTTCCGGTTATATCAGTCAAGTAAATAGCAAACGTATTTAGATAATTGCAATAAAAAAACGAAATTAAGCATCAAAAATATTCGCTTGTTACGATTATCTGCTTTGAGAAATAAGGACAGGAAAAGTATGATTATCCAGCACAAACTAACCAAATAGATCCTTCAGGTCTGAAATTTGAAAAAAAGTTTTCAACTCTCACTGAACTGAAGTGAAGCAAACTTTTATGGAGAAATGAACCCTTATGTAGGTTTTAGCTTTACCAGTTTGAGGGAATTTCATTGTTTAATACTGAATAGGAAAACATCAAAGAAAACATCTGTAATTTTTCAAATTAGTTTGTGAAAAAAACGTGCTGACAAAGTTGCTAATTTTTTTTTGGTTGGATTTTGTTATTTCACTACGCTTTGAAATGAGCTTGCATATTTTTGCTTGAAAACAGCGAAATTCTGGAGTTCCGAAAACAGAAGCTTCGTAAAAAGAAAAGTTTTCTGAAAGTCATTTGAAATTTTACTCTGTATCCATATTCTAAAACATATATTGCGTAACCGGCCAAATTGTCTTATACTTTTAACGAAAAATGGCAAAGACTGATGGTAGTCTTGCTGTGAAAAAATGTTTTTATTGCGGCTGAGCTTAACAACTCAGAAATCAAACTGAATAGCGCTTCAAGGCCATTTCAAGCCTTAAAGCTAAAATAGCGTGACAAGCGAAATTTAATGCTACATTCTATCGAAGCCAAACGGATTTGTTCATTTTGTTCAACATTTATATTTAGCAACTATTATTAGTACACAATCGTCATTCATGAAGTCAAACTATAACTCAAACTCGAACTACCTCAACCACCAGCAAAACAATACTACGACTTAACGGTATTGCATCAGATTCTTTGCGATTGGATTGCGAATCAACCTGTTATTGATACAGAATATTCGACAAAACTTCTATATGGTTAACAAATTTCTCATGACATCAAATTTACACTGAAAAAGTGACGTTATGGAAAAGTGTTCACATTTTGTCGACATTATTATCTACAACCAATCAACAGTTGAATTTGACATGTAAATCCACGTGACTAGCAGCATAAAAGGAGCTTGAAAAACTATCAAAAATCAATTGAAACTCGTTAATTTTGTCTTATTAAACTGACATACAGTGCGTATTGAAGCACACTTTCTTGAGCGGTAAATTACTTGTTATTGTGTCTTGTTTCTGTAGATCATATTAGTGATTGTACAGTTTTAACTTTACTCTGACTTGTGAAAAGAGAATTAACTTTGATATTCTCAAACCTTCTTTCTGAGGAAAAAAGTTCCTAAGTAAGAGAAACTTTGTGCAAAGCATAAAATCAGTTTCTCTTACTGGCCTTAACGAAGCCTAGCATAGTTCACAAATTGCGTTATTGAGCAATCGAGTGCGCTGAAAAGCACAAAGTGCGAATTTCGTTACATTTGTTAACTTTGATTAAAGTGCGAATTTGGTTACATTTGTTAACTTTGATTATGGGAGAAGGTCGCCCAGAACATTAAAACATTGCGAGATAGAAATTGTTTACCCTAAGCAGTCGCTAGGACAGTTACCTAGAGCTGCACATAAGGGGTTTTGCATTTTCGAATCATAATTCGAGTTATTAACCAAAATTCAAACGACATTTAATTGTTTGAAACAAATTTGTTATTTAGCAAAGCTGAACAATTAGTTATTTGAAATTATTGAACCACAAGTAATGCAACGGTAATCTACAGCATAGCGGATAATACAGTTCACAAAAGTTAACTGCAAAAACACAATATCCGGACAGATTTAAAACCGCTGAAACGAACTGGGCGGTGTAAAGTTTTCCTTGACTTTGATAGGAGAGCAGCCGTTACATTTGGTCCGCCGACCCGGACAGTGGAAGGCAAACTGCTGTCCAACCTGATGAAGAGATTGCCGAAGGCACCCCCCAAAGAGAATCAAACAAATCAACAGCGCAACGCCAGTGAGGCAGAGCGAAAGTTGCGAGTTCACTTCACAAATTACGTTGAAGAACTAACCTCGCTTAAAAGGAGCAAGCAAAGCAAAAGGCAATCAGGCAATCCTAACACAATCAGCAGAGAGGAGATTCAATCAACAGCACAAAGGTACGACAAGAAGTTCCAAGATTTATTGGAAGAAGTCAACACCAAAACAGGGATTGGCTACAAAATTATTGAAGATTCAGATCGACCCAACAAACTAAAGGTCCGCTACCAACAGACT
The DNA here is from genome assembly GCF_964194025.1 of Convolutriloba macropyga. Classification (NCBI taxonomy): domain Eukaryota; kingdom Metazoa; phylum Xenacoelomorpha; order Acoela; family Convolutidae; genus Convolutriloba; species Convolutriloba macropyga. The sequence continues at coordinate 50,709,892 of NC_134471.1, forward strand.
GTTCACCTTCTAGAGGAAGAAATACCCAAGCAACTGCTGCGTCGAAACAAGCTTGTGCCCTATCAAGCTAATTTCGTTGAAGAGCATCTGAAAGAAGCAAGGAAGTGCAAAGCAAGTTTGGACTATCATTGGCTTGCATATATAAGCAAAGGCACGCAACCAGAAATGAATGCAGAGCAAAGCAACGCAACCCAAGCAGTGAACGACAGCGAGAGCAACAACTACCAAACAGACAACCCAGTTGCCCAAACAGTGCAAAATGGAGCAACAGCAAGCGGCCAAGAGACTGAGAATGCTTCGGAAACATCTTCAGCAAAGCAAAGGCGCGAGGAAAGGATGAAGAAATTCGATATCGAATTCGAAACCAAGATGCGACTCGAACAAGCACGGTTTGAGCGGAGGAGACTAGAGCTGGAAATGCAAATGAAGGAACTGGAAACCAAGCATCAACTGCTGGAGGAAGAGCGTGAGCTAGAGCGCAAAGTGAAGAGAACAGCATTAGAGAACGATGATGCTCGTTCCCAATCAACCAGTGCTCGAGACAAATCACCCTTCAACTGGACCCCCAAGAAGAGAGATGTCTCTGAATGGGCCAGCAGGATCGACAACCTTCTAACACCAGAACGATCAACAGCTCGCTTCGAAGTAACCCCTGAAGTGAACAGGCATAGTCACTTCTCACGATATCGCAGTTCACGAGACCGATCCTCAAGTGCTGAAGACCGGGACGTTTCCCCCCGAGCTGGTCTATTACGATACAACACTGGCTATTCAGGTAGTAGTAGCCTACCAAAGCTGAAGTTGAACAACTTCGACGGGAACCCTCTCGAATGGCCGGAGTGGTCTAGTATGTTCATTGCTACAGTGGATCAACGACCAATACCAGACTCGGAGAAGATGAGCCATCTGAAGACTCTACTGACAGGCAAGGCAAGGTCAGCAATCTCTGGAATGGGCTATTCTGGACAATTCTATGGTGCTGCATGGAATATTCTGGAGAGGAAATTTGGAAGGCCTCATGTGATCATTGATGCACAACTGGAGAGTCTCCGCAAAGCAAGTCAGGTGAAACCACACGACTCAACAGGTCTGATCAGTTTCTCAGTTATTGTTTCGAACTTTGTGAATGTGCTCAAAGAGTACAAGCAGATTGGTGATCTGCAATCAAGCTCGACACTGTATATGGCAGTAGATAAGCTACCCCAAGTTCTCAAAGAGAAGTGGTGGTTCTATGTTGATGATAAAGATGAAGATTGGCCTGATCTGATTATGTTTGAAAAATGGCTATCAAGGATAGCATTCGTGCACGAAGGGTTTTCAGCTTTCAAGGGAGAGCGAAGAGAAGAAGACCGAAGAAGCACAAATAGAGACAAACGGTTCTCGAAAACGTCGAACTTCAGTGCAAGTTCCAACGTGAAAGAAACGAAGCAAATGCAAAGTGATCACTGTCCGCTAGCTGATGGCACTCATAAAATATGGAACTGTCCACTATTCAGGAACATGAGTGTGAATGATCGGTACGCAGCAGTGAGAAAGCAACGCTTATGTTACGGATGTCTAGGCAAAGGACATGCAATCAAAGATTGTATAGTCAATGCGTGCGGCATCAATGGATGCATCAAGAAGCACAACCGATTGATACACTCAGAAAACCAAATGGACGAGGGCAATCATGCAGTCAACGTAAGCGCAGCAACAATCAACCAGAGTAACGAAGTTACTAGCTTTCTTCAGATAGTTCCTGTCTCAATACAGAGCGGTGGCAACAGGCTGAACACATATGCTTTCCTCGATAGTGGATCAACGGTTTCATTCATTGATCAAAGTGTGCAAGAGAAGTTTCGAGCCCAAGGCACCGATGTGACGCTCAACATAGCTGGCATACACGGAACGAAGGATCTGAAGACAGAAAAGGTTCCTCTAAAAATAAAGGGACTACATTCAAAGGTGCATTCAATCGAAGCGTTTGCAGACCCGTCAATCTCCTTGGGAAACACAAACTACAACAACAACAAGCTGAAGCAAAGCTTCAATCACTTGAGTGTTCTACCCAACAAAAGCTTCAACTTGATGGAAGTTGGCATCATCCTTGGTCAAGATGCTTATGAGCTACAACGCCCATTGGACTATAAGATAGGAACACGAAGTGAACCTTTCGCCGTTCTAACAGAGCTAGGATGGGTAGTCAGTGGACCCATGACGGGCAAAAGAAGACAAAATGTTTGTCATTTCGCCTTCACTGAAGATGTGAAAGTGGCAGAGAATATTCAAACCTGGTGGGACATAGAAACCTATGCTTCCAAAATCAACGTCGTCAGTCAGTCAAAGAAGGAACTGCAGGCACAAAAGATGCTAGAGAGTACGACAAAGTTCACAGGCGAGCGGTATGAAGTGGGAATGCTGTGGAGTGAACCAGAGCCAAACCTACCGAACAATTACAGCTCAGCCTTGGGTCAGCTTTACTCACTGGAGCGAAGATTCCAAAGGGACCCAAACCTGAAGAATTTGTATCAACAGTCAATAGATACAGATGTAGAAAAAGGATTCGTAAAGATATTGGATGAGTCCGAAGTGAAAGGCACCTTCGGGAAAGAATGGTATTTGCCATACTATCCAGTGCTAAACCCGAACAAGCCTGGCAAAGTAAGACGTGTTTGCAATGCCGCATCCAAGCACAAAGAAGTATGCCTGAATGATAAGCTACTAGCAGGACCTGATCTGCTACATGGGATGATTGGAACAATATTCAGATTCCGTGAAGGGCCAATAGCCCTGACAGCTGACATCGAATCGATGTTTCTACAAGTGCAAGTTCCCGAACAGGATAGAAGTTGCTTGAGATTCTTATGGCGTCCAAGAACTAACGAACCTGTTCAGACATACGAATATCAACGTCACGTATTTGGAGCTAAGAGTTCTCCAACTTGTGCAAACTATGCTCTCAAGCGAGTGGGAATGGACAACGAAAAAGAGTATCCGATTGCAGCAAAGGCAATACAAAACAACTTCTACATGGACGATTTCATCAAATCAGTAGAAACCCCGGAAGAAGCTATTGAAGTCTTCAATCAACTACAACTTCTTCTCTCACAACATGGATTTGAATTGAAGAAGTGGATAAGCAACAACGATGCAGTTAACAAAGCAATACCAGAAGACTTGAAGTCAATCAGCAACACGAAGCAAGTCGAAGTGGAACCCAATACGGAGGGATCCTCAGTGCTAGGACTACAATGGACCGTTACTGATGATAGCCTTCAAGATTGCAGAGGTACCAACAAGGAAGTGGAAACCCCTATAACCCAGAGGAAGATTCTGTCACTGGTATCTTCAGTATTCGACCCAATCGGATTGTTTGCTCCGTTCAGTGATCATATGAGACGACTTCTGAAAGGCATCTGGACTAAGAATGGACAACATTGGTACAACGAAGTGGAGCCTAGTGAAGAAGAAGAATTCCTGAGATGGAGAGAACAACTTCCAATAGTGGCTGAAACAAGCATCGATAGAATATACTTCAACAGAGAGAGGGATAAAGCCGAACTTCATGTGTTTGCTGACGCATCTGAAGATACGATGTGTGCAGTGGCCTATCTACGTTCACAACCAAAAGAATACTCAGCTGACTTAGCATTTGTCATTGGAAAATGCAGAGTGGCACCGATGAGGCATCTTTCAATACCGCGATTGGAATTGCAAGCGGCAGTCATGGCAGTGAGGTTGAAAGAACAGATAGTCAAGGAACATGAAATGAAGATAAATAGTTGCAGTTTTTGGTCAGACTCAACTACGGTATTGCAGTGGATACACAGTTCCCATCGTAAACAACAAGTCTTTGTGGCCAATCGAGTGGCTGAGATACTAGATACAACCGATGTTTCACAGTGGAAACATGTGAGCGGTATCAACAACCCAGCGGACATTGGCACCAGAGCAATCAACATTGAAGAACTCAAGAGAAGTGAGTGGCTCACTGGGCCGGCCTGGTTGAAACAACCAGAAAGCGAATGGCCACCAGAAGTGAACCTCATATTTGCCTCAGATGAAGAGAATATACCCTCGTCAGTCTTCATGATACAGGCTGAAGAGAAGAAAGCTGTTATCCAGTGGGAACGATTCAGTAACTTTAACAGACTAGTAAATACAGTGGCATACGTACAGCGAGCATTGAACAAACACAGACCAGCAACACTCGTAGTCAGCATTGAAGAAAGAGAAAAAGCAAAAGCAACAATCTTCAAGTTACTACAGCGAGAACAGTTTGGTGAAGAGATGAAATCTCTCAAAGCTGAAAAGGAAATTCCAAAAGTCAGCAAAATTCTACAATTCTCCCCCTTCCTGGATGAAGAAGGACTTATTCGAGCCAAAGGCAGAATAGGCAAAGTCAGTTGGACTTCAATGCAAAGCATCCGATTCTGCTACATTGGAAACATCATGCGGTTGAATTATTCTTGCGAAACGAGCACAAGGACAATCATCACGAGGGCACTGAGCATGTAAGAAACATTGTTCAGCAGAAGATTTGGATCCTAGGCATACGGAACGCCTTAAGATCAATCATGAACAAGTGTGTTACTTGCAGAAAAGGCAGAGCACAAACGATAGCACCAGTCATGGCAGATCTACCCGAAGAGCGGTTAGATGCTTCAACAGCCTTTACAAACGTTGGAGTTGACTACATTGGCCCTTTCATTGTGAAGATTGGGCGAAGAAATGAAAAGCGATGGTGTTGTCTTTTTACTTGTCTAACTATGAGAGCGGTGCATATAGAAGTGGTACCTAAGTTGGACACTGATAGTTGTCTCAATGCAATAATGAGATTTATTGCTCGAAGAGGCAAACCAAGTACGATCATCAGCGACAATGGGACAAACTTTGTTGGAGCTGAAAGAGAATTTGCAGAGTACGTTGCGGCATGGAACAAAGAAGGGATCGAAGAACATCTATTTCAACGAAGGATCAGATGGAAGTTCAACCCACCTGCAGCACCTCACTTTGGAGGAGTATGGGAGCGGTTGGTGAGAAGTTGCAAGAAAGCAATGTATGCAGTGTTGGGGAACAGATCAGTCACCGAGGACGTTCTTTCAACCACGATGTGCATCGTTGAGCAGACTTTGAATGCGAGCCCTTTGACTCCAGTCAGTTCAGATGTTAATGACTTAGAAGCATTGACCCCCAATCACTTCTTGCTTGGCAACAAGAACGTTTGCTTACCCTACCTACCATGCGCGGAGGAATTTGTCGATCATCGAAAGCTCTTTCGACAAACTCAAGCCTATGCAAATCTCATATGGGACAGATTTCGGAAAGAATATCTGCCAACTCTGAATAATCGACAAAAATGGCTATCTACAGCGAACGAAACCCTTAAAGAAGGCGATCTCGTTTGGTTGATCGAAGACAGCGATAAGCGTGGATATTACAATTTAGGTCGAGTTACGCAGACCATCGATGGATCTGACGGTGTGATTCGATCAGCGATAGTTCGAACGAACGACGGAGTGTACAAGAGACCAGTAGTGAAGCTCGCCCCAGTACTACCTGGAAAAGATGTTTTCGCGATGGAAAACAGGGCCGGCGATATTGCGGCTGAGCTTAACAACTCAGAAATCAAACTGAATAGCGCTTCAAGGCCATTTCAAGCCTTAAAGCTAAAATAGCGTGACAAGCGAAATTTAATGCTACATTCTATCGAAGCCAAACGGATTTGTTCATTTTGTTCAACAATTATATTTAGCAACTATTATTAGTACACAATCGTCATTCATGAAGTCAAACTATAACTCAAACTCGAAATACCTCAACCACCAGCAATACAATACTACGACTTAACGGTATTGCATCAGATTCTTTGCGATTGGATTGCGAATCAACCTGTTATTGATACAGAATATTCGACAAAACTTCTATATGGTTAACAAATTTCTCATGACATCAAATTTACACTGAAAAAGTGACGTTATGGAAAAGTGTTCACATTTTGTCGACATTATTATCTACAACCAATCAACAGTTGAATTTGACATGTAAATCCACGTGACTAGCAGCATAAAAGGAGCTTGAAAAACTATCAAAAATCAATTGAAACTCGTTAATTTTGTCTTATTAAACTGACATACAGTGCGTATTGAAGCACACTTTCTTGAGCGGTAAATTACTTGTTATTGTGTCTTGTTTCTGTAGATCATATTAGTGATTGTACAGTTTTAACTTTACTCTGACTTGTGAAAAGAGAATTAACTTTGATATTCTCAAACCTTCTTTCTGAGGAAAAAAGTTCCTAAGTAAGAGAAACTTTGTGCAAAGCATAAAATCAGTTTCTCTTACTGGCCTTAACGAAGCCTAGCATAGTTCACAAATTGCGTTATTGAGCAATCGAGTGCGCTGAAAAGCACAAAGTGCGAATTTCGTTACATTTGTTAACTTTGATTAAAGAGCGAATTTGGTTACATTTGTTAACTTTGATTATCGGGAGAAGGTCGCCCAGAACATTAAAACATTGCGAGATAGAAATTGTTTACCCTAAGCAGTCGCTAGGACAGTTACCTAGAGCTGCACATAAGGGGTTTTGCATTTTCGAATCATAATTCGAGTTATTAACCAAAATTCAAACGACATTTAATTGTTTGAAACAAATTTGTTATTTAGCAAAGCTGAACAATTAGTTATTTGAAATTATTGAACCAAAAGTAATGCAACGGTAATCTACAGCATAGCGGATAATACAGTTCACAAAAGTTAACTGCAAAAACACAATATCCGGACAGATTTAAAACCGCTGAAACGAACTGGGCGGTGTAAAGTTTTCCTTGACTTTGATAGGAGAGCAGCCGTTACAGTTTTCCTAAACATCACACAAATACTCTCTCAGACAATCAGCACTTTTTTCCTCTTCAGTCAACAGTAATTCTCAAGATAATTATAAAGATAGTCCTATATTTTTTTGAACTATTATTATTAACTGAAATCTGGCAATACTGTTCAATTTATAGGATTTATTGTTGAAGAGATTTGTTGTCGAAGAAAATTGACCCTTCGACTGATTCTCCTCAGAATGCTTTAATAAAAGTTGCACGGATCATTACAACAAAGAGCGAAGCTTGAACTATAATAAGTAATATAGATGTTGTCTTGTCAACCTAATTTTTCACCTCAATTTATCAGTTTCCGGAGCATTTTATTCCTTAAATACATATGTAAAATGCAAATAAAACAGATTTTTCATTCTCAAAATAGCGGTATGAAACACTATATGCAAACGCACAATACTAAATTCTACTGTTATTGTTATTATTAAAATCACTCTGTATATATGGACTCATGAGTGAGGACATCTAAAATATTTAAAAATTAGGAAAAATTATTTTCCTTTCTGTAAAGTTTTTGAACAATGAACGTTTGTGCAGTCAAAAAGAGTTGTAATGGTACTTACAGATTGAAGCCATTATTTTGAGGAAATTTTTTTTATCTGATATACAACCAGCACTGCAGCAGATATTGGTGCCTGAAGTAAAATAATAATATAAATTTCATCCTGTACAAAATTGTCATAATACTTAACTACGAAGACCAATATATCTGTAAAAATTCAAAATTAACAAAGTTTTTTACAAAAAAAAACGAGTGGGAGCATTATGTACAAATGGTTAACGCTTTTTTTAAAATTAATATTTTGTACACATCAGCTTATGACAAATAAATCCTGTGAATTTGACACATTTTTCGAAAGTTTTTAAACTTTTTAGTAAACTTTTCCGCCAATGAACATACAGTCAACAAGAATGATAATGGTCAGTACAGGTTGACACCTTTACTTTGAACAATTTTTTGATGAAAAATTAGTACTTGATTTGAGAATTTGTCTAGGAAAATCAATGTAGAAAGAAAGCAGTTGATAGGATCAGAAAAACAAATCAATTAGGCAAGTTGGACAATTGCATACAATTTTCCCGATTTTGACCTAGTGGAAACCTCAAAGTTTATAAAATTTAGACTCCCAGCAGTTATCTTAAAACTGATTTAAAAAAGATACAAATTTCTTTCGTTTTTGATCTATGTTACTCATCGAAAATACTTCTTCGAGAAAACGTTTTCTCTGGTGGAGATGTGAGTGAAAAATGAGCTGAATGCGTTGAATTTATGTAAGAAATGTGCTGAACGTGTCGAAAGTTTAGTTTTAGGTGCTGAATGTGCTGACCAAAATTACTTTCAGCACTTCTCAAACCATTTCCCACACAAATTCAGCGCACCGTTCATAAATTGAGCACTTACAAAACCCTGAATTAAGCATTTTCAGCACATCCCCTACATGATTTCAGCATTTTGTACACAATTGTTGCACATTTTTAAACACAATCCCTGCATAAATAAACGCTACAAAATTTCAGCATAGTTCATACTTGATTTCAGCGCATCATTCAAGGAGAGAATTTCATTGCTTTCATTACATTCCCTGCAAAATTTTGAAACATTAGTATTAAAATTTCAGCACAATACTTACATTTTTCAGCATTTCAGAATAAGATAACTATTTTCTAATTTCTCACATAATTGCAGTTTAGCTTATATGTATTATCTGTAAAATTTGTCAGCTAAAAATCGTTTTGTGCTTGAAAAACTGTGTTCAGTTCTCAATAAAACAAATGAAACCCCAAAACATTTATGATAAAGATTTCAGATATGCAACAATAACTGTATTGGTTGAGACAATCTGAAAAACCTACTCGGCAAAGATAACATGAAAAATGAAGTTAAGTATCTGATATCATTTGGATCCCAGTGAGAAAATTTACGGGTTTGCTTCTTATCAAAAAAACTCACAAGCATTTACAAAACAATAAATAACGAAATCATAGGAATCGTTGATCGTTGGCTTAAACAAAATTTCTGGAAAAAAATAATGACAATGGGCACTTGATCTTGGTGAATGAATTGAAGATTAGAGAGTGTAAAAAGATTGTTAGGAAAGCGTTGAAAACGCAAATGACTAGTGTTGAAGGTACAGAAAATGTGTTAAAAATGCTTAAGATGAGAGATGATTGAGTTGAAATCCTTTAAATTGTTTGTTGATATTGTGAAAGCATCAAAAATGTATTAGACAAGTGCTAAAGCTGCTCTAATTGTTCAAGAAAGGCGTTGAATATATGCGAGACAAGTGCTGAAAGCACTGAAAATTTGTCGGGAGAGCGTTGAAAATGTGTAGTATAAGTGCCCAAACTGCTGAAATTGTGTAAGAAAAGCATTGAAAATGTTTTAGATAAAAATTGAAACTGTGCAAGAAAATTGTTGAAAATGTACAAAATAGGTGCTCAAATCGTGCAAGGAATGCGCTGACAGGCTACAAAAAGTGTGATTTTAGGCAAACAAATTTTTCATGATCACCCGCTTAATAGGTTGGCAGGGGCTGAAATTAGGTTGAAAGTGTGTTGAAAAACAGGCGCATCAAGTGGATAAGAATGTGTTTCTCACTCATTATGAAATATTTTCTGTCAGCAACTGTCAGCGCATTTTTTTAAATTCATTTTAGCAAAAATCTCCATCCGGGTTTGAGAACCAATCCGGAGCGAAGTCAAGACCGATATTTACGAAACCCAAACTGAAGACTCAGTTTGGATTTTTACCAAAAAGAAGACCCTGTTATTAAAAAGAGAGCAGACAACCAAAGCTTCAAAAACAAAACCATTCAGAATATGTGGATCAATTTTCAATGTCTTTTCCTTCAAAAGGGTTGAATTCGTTGAATTCGACCAGTTTTAAGAAGCACAATTTGAAAAGGTCTATTTGAATAATTTCATGATTAGCTCTACTTGAACTCTAGGAGCTCGTGTTTTACTTGTGATGTCAATTAAATTTTACTACTTTTTTCGACATAGAGAGACAGGTAAGGGCACAATTCATTCTTTTTCTAACGATTTCAATGAAAACCTAGCGAACAATTGCGATGTTTTACAGTTTGAAAATGAAACCGAGATTCTATCTCTTGCCAAAAATATTGAATCACCGGTATTGACTGAGGACGTTTCAATCGAAACAGACCATTGTATGAAAGAAAACAAAATACCTTTTAAAGGATTTCATGGAAAAAAGCATATGCTCAATGCATCCCATTTAAAAGGGACAACTTGAGCAACCAATGAGTGAAAGTATTTACGAGTAACTAATCGTAAATATTTAACATACCAAAGTGAACTGAAAAAAAAAATCAGTAAAATGGCATCAGTGATCCGATCTTTATACTTGCTTCGTCTTCAAATAACTCTAAAACAAGACTAAGTTGTTTCAAATCATTTGTTTTGACCCTTTTCAATTTAGTGTTGTTTTTTTCCACAATTTACCCTTCTATTAGCTTGATAGAAATAGAGATTAGAAAAATTGCAGCATTAAGTTTTTCTTAAAAACGAAATGTCACTGCAAGGAAAATTGTTTACTGAAACGAAGTTTCTTCCAGCACAACTTCAATTAACCGAAGTGCCGTTAGATAGCTTTCTCAACACCCTACAGCAGACAAAAAAACTATAATAACAGCTTCAAAATGTTCATTAATATAACAGTCAATGTAATTCATTGTACTCATACCTTCTTTTTAGCATCAAATTTATGTCAAAATTATCTAACGGTTGAATAATAAAAAGTTTGATTCGTATAAACTCTCAAGTGGTATCAACTCTCAATTAATTTTAGAAAAGAGTCGTCGAAAAACAAATTTAAACAAAACGTAACAGCAGAAAGGTTTGAACGACACGAAGGAGTTTCAATAAATAGAAAGGAAATAGCATTTATATACAATTTCATTAGATTATTTAGAGAAAACCGAACCCTAGGTTGTTCTAATTTATTAAAATGATGTTTTATTTTTTAGATTTCAAGCATGTTCCTTTAATTAGCAAGTTATTTTTGGTTTAATTTTTGAGTTAAAAAACGAGGCCCATTAGGAAGTTTCTCCTCCAAACAAAAATGGAGAAGTGATTCTTTGACACAGTACAGACACTTTATTATTGGTTGATGTTTTTGTTGTAGTAATGTAGTCTGAGTCTGTGTGGCTCGGTTACTAGAATTATTTCATTTTTTTGGTAACGGTTTCTATCAAAACGTATTTTTGTAGTTGAAATTCGTAGGCAGTTTTTATAACTTCTCATCCGTATAAATATAATGATACCTCCAGCTAATTAAGTTGCCAGCAGGTTTGCATTGAGAAGAGGATCATTTTGCTGGGGGGGGGGGGGGTTGACGGTTCCATTTTGACGGTTTCGGACAGTTTATTTCGATCTGCAATTTGTGGCAGATTGCAAAAATCATGAACCATTTTACTGCATGTTTTGGTTGACTGCCAATTACGATGCAATACATTTAAAGCTATTTGTGAACAAATTAATTGATAGTTGGCAATTTGACAATATTATTGTACCGTTAATCTCTTGTTACATTTGATGAAATATTTCTCAAATTATCTGTTTCTTTTGTTTTAGCAAGTTTGGGTCGTTAAAATTCTTTTATAGTAAACAGATCTTCAAATATAAAAGTTTCTCGTTGGTTATTTTTTAAACAATACGCGCTGTGGCGTTGGAATATCAAATTTAGTGGAGCATATCAGTTGAGACGTTGAAACGCACAATTGATCCCCAATACTTTTAAAGTTGTCTTTCGTTCACGAGTTGTTAGTAATTCAACCATATTTCACTCATAACAAGATGCCGTCTAAAAGAACTTCATCGCTGTGTTTGGAAGACTTCAGTGACGAAGAGAAACTAAACAACACACAACGAAGTTTTCAAACCAAGAACCTTTCAAACGAAGCTAATGAAACATTCGTCAATGAACGTGAACGAAATTCAGTTGTTTTCGAAACTCTCCGAATTAAATTAGACGATGTTGAACCGTTATCAAATGTTATTTGCTGGAAAAAGCCTCAAAACTTGGGCTTATTTTACTGCAAAGGTCTTCAAGCGTTTACAGAAAATATTACCATGTGGCGACCCGCAATTTACCCATTTTTTGGAGTGTACCTAAACATGCCAGGGCATCGTTACAACGCTATAAATTCTATTTTTGCGCTGTTCTGGAGCTTCAAGTTCTTCTGGGGTCTGGTCAGTGATTCCTGGCCGATTTTGGGGAAGGCAAGGATATATTACATGGTAATAGGTACGGTAAGATGATAAAAAGAGCGAAAATAAAAGAATATTAGGCTATTTATTTTTTAATATTTAACTTGGCTATTTGACGGCTAGAATCTTGTAAGACGAGTTGAAAAACTGCAACGCCTTTTTCTTTTTGGCTAAAATAACATAATTGATAGAATCAGAAAACAAAAAAAAACATAAAATGAGATTAAAACTGAACTATTAATCCAAGAAGGCGTTTCTGAACGTTTCCAAGAAGGCGTAAGTTATACTTAAGGTCATTTTTCTTCTCCAGGCCATTATCATTTGCAAATTCTGAACTTCCAAGTATCAATTTTTATACTGTCAAACGGAGTAGTGCGGGTTCTTGTTTCAACCTCCAAATTTATTTGCGGATTAGGAACTTAACCGGGTTGAAATTTCTTAGTTGCCATACAAGTATCATATATGATGTCATACAAATGATAACGTATTTCCTGGTACGATCCTTGCATGACTACTGAGAAACCATGTGTGCACGTGAAAAGTGTGCGTGAAAAACTATGGCTGCAGCGATCGAGTTTGTCTAGTATCAGTAAATTAGGGCGTAATAATTCACTGCTAGGGCGCTAAGTTGGATTTTTTGGATGATCTTTGTACGACTACTAAGAGTCCATACAAAACATATATGACCTTGTAAGATTACTAGGAATAATATATGACCTAGTATGGCTACTAAAAATGATATGTTGAGCAACCCGGTTTAATGCTGACCTCGCTTTTATAAATTTTGATTGATTAAAAAGTGCTATTGGACCTCCTTCTTGAAAATTTGAATGGATCACAGAGAATTCAATTTCATGTATTAATTTTGCGAAAAATGATACTTGAACTTTAATCTATTTCATTTTTATGCTCTTTCACGCTTCATGCATCCTTTAGGTTACCAAATTTTTCCACTCGTGCTCCCTTCCTCTGTAGAATAGAAGATTAAGCTCAATGAAGTAATAAAAAAGTTGTTGCAAATCATCAAATGCTAATAATTTTAATAAAAATTGCTGAGTAAGTCGCATATCGCTTGACTAGAGGAGAAGGTTACAACACGATAATTTTATCGTTTTAAATGAAGAAATTATATTTTTATGCGATCTCTTAAGTTCATTTAGGTTCTGTTACGGCACCAATGATCTTGTTGAAATCTTCAGACTTTGATATTAATCTAAAAGTAGTTGATCCAAGATCCAGCGAATCGCCAAAGTAGAGAAAAATTAAAAACCGTAAAGTCAAGTGCAATTCGGTTGATTAATCAAATTAGTTACAAGAAAAATATTCATAAAAATATATGAATTAAGTTTAGTTATATGCGATCTAATAGATTCTTTTAAGTCCTCTTTTTCGTGGCCCACATATTTTATTACATTCTTCTGCCGCTCATTATTCAAAATTAATATTCGATCCAAGTTTTGGACAATGGTCAAATGACGCTGAATAAAGTGCCGGGGATTCCAAATTCCCATTCTAAGCGTACGTTTTAGCAAAAGAAGAGAAGCAGTGTTTTGAAATCAATGCTTTTGATTGTCTAAAGTAATCGAAACGTTCGCCGAAGGATTGCTCTGTAAGCTTAAAAATCGGAACTTAGAAACAAACTGCTGAAGTGCCATCTACAGATACGACTAGGTGCTTTTTCTAGCATTTTTTTACATAGGAAGAACTGAACTCATAACAATCTTCTAGCTGTACTTCTCCTTTTCCTCTGATACAATAGCCCCTAAAGAAGAGGGGATGCTCCTTTCGAAACAAAAAGCTCAGTTTTCTGAAGCACATCAAGAAGAAGGCTGGGCTAAGCAGAAGCGCATGCTGTTGAGAACGTGTCCAAGTGAGTGATAAGCAGTCTTACTTCCCCGATATAGAGGGTTTATATTTTTTCTTTGATAAACCATAGATTAAATGTTGAAGAGATCACAATAAATGCGAAAAAGCCAGTTATTTGGTGGAATGTGCTATTATATAAGATACAGAAAAAAAGTTAAAAGTTGTTAGGAAAAGAGCTTTTAAAATTTTTCTCTTTGAAGCTTTGCTACCTTTTTTCGCGTGGATTGTAATGCTGCTCAAGTATATTATTTTTAGATTGCTTTTTGTATTTGTAAATTTGACTTTGAATAATTAGGGGAACAGTAACCAAGATGCGTGCAATTTGCATTTAGAACAAAAATTTACAAAAGAAAACGAAGTTCCTAGAGCAAAATGAATTATTTGCGGATGTATTGAAGAGTTTTTGCGTCCTAAGCAAAAGAGGAGCAGATCATTTGCGCAGAAAAATTGTAAAAGTGGCCAACTTATGCTGGTGTCTGCAATTCTGATCTAAAAACGCGAGACTGACTCGATAGCAAAACAAATATGGTATAGGAATAATGTGAGCTGAGGGGGTTTTTCGGCATTTTTACTCCGTCAAAATTAACTGGCGTTTTTTTGCTTGAGCCGCAAAACAAATCGAAACTTCTTAATTTTTTGCCTTGCTCGTATCTTATCTCACTATTGACTTTTGAGAATAACAAACTTTCTGTTCAAATGAAATTTGCAAATTGCAACAGCTGTCAAGAGAAAACAACATGACAGGAACCTTTCCAGCTGGCTGGAAAAGCGAAAATCTGGTTTTGAGCTTGTAGTCAATTTAGGATGATTTTTGTTCTTTTTAGACATGAATTGAGAGAACTTTTCACCACACATTTTTTCATTGAGCACTTTAAAAGAACTTACTACAACATAAAAGAGCATTATCAAAATAATCGATAATGGTTTTTTTTCTGATGGAAAATTTCAAAAATGGAAACATGCATTTATCTACAGTATAAAGATTCAGCTCGCATTTCATATGGATCCCCATGTTCTACAAATTTTTTGAGTCTAGGGATGCTAGGGATAAGTCAGTTTTATTTACATTTTATCAGGTTTTTTTTCGTTTGCAATAATTACTTTTATTTCTTCATTTAAAAAAATATAAAAAATAGAAGACAAAAAAGTCAAAATATTTTAAGTACAGAAAAAAACAACTGACAATATCTGTAATTCATAGTGAAAACCAGTGAAAACCATTCAGCCTGGAATATTTTTATTTGGAGCTATAGCTAGATTGAGGTAAATTCAGGCGTTTTTTCAGGTGAATTTACCTGCACTTTATTTAGAGTGTAATTTTATATTCAAATTTACGAGTGCATCATTGTACGTTTGTTTTTAGAGACTGTCACAGCAAAACAGCTGTGTGGAAACAGCTATCTTAATCTATAAATCCTCTACTGAAACGAGGTTATAGCTTATTCTACTCAGTTATTCGTTTCTGCTATCTACTACGGAAAAAGAACTGTTTTGATAGAGACAAACTCTGGGCCTTTCTTTCCAGTATACACTTGTTGCTGGAAACTGAAATTGAATTTTATTCTCATTATATTGTTCTCATTTTTCAAGTTTCAACCGTGCAACATTTCTTTAAGTTAGATCATTATTAAAACCCATTTGATGTGTTTGTTGGACGAAAATTTTTGACCGCGATCTTTCGCCTTATAGGTAACGCTCCAATGCAACAAAATTATCACTGCCAACTATAAGAGATATTTCTATCAATTTTTACTTAAATTTTCCCGCCAGATCTTGCAGGAAAAAATGAGATAGACAATTATTTTGATCGAATGCTTAGAATTATATTCCAATGAAATCTGATGTTTTCCAGATTATTTTCTAGAGCTCGAGGAATTTTTTTCAATTGTAAGAAACCATGAAAACAAGATAAAAATGTGCTAAAGTCATGTTTCAAGCATCTGTGCAGCTTAGCGTGAAACTACCAATATTACTATCAGTTTACTTTTTTCGTTCTGTGCGTCAAGAATTTGAACCAAATAACAAGTATGAAGGAGTATTTTCAGGTGGAGAAACGAGGGAATTCTTGTTCATTTTGGGAAACAAATGGGTTTCATCGATGGACTCTTAGAAGTGGATTACTTTTCGTGAAGAAAAAGGAAACTACTTTTGAGTAATTTCCGGGCCTGTTGCGATTGGAATAAAATAATAACTTGGAAAGGATAATATGTTAAAAATAATTTGAAAATAATAACTTAAAAAAAGATAAAATATTCGTAACATGATTTTTTTTTTTAATTCTTAAGATAAAAAGACAGTCGATAAAGATTTCACTGTAGTGAACAGGAAGGGAAATCTTACATTGAAGAAAACCGAAACATTTTTTAGCCACAATAAAATTTAAGGGCGTTTTTAAAGCTTAACGAATCGCTGGCATTTCAGGATTTCTGATCAGCGGTATAGCCTACCTGTGCTCGGCCCTATTGCCCACCCCGGACCCCTACTATTCGTACTCTGTGGATAACTGTACCCTGGATAAGAGCCAAGTATCCAATCCAGGGGCACCTGACAGTGGCATGGTGTACATTGCAATCATAGCTGTAGCTGTATTTGCAACAGGGATTGCGGACTTGGCCGGTGGTATGTTAATTGCATTATATGAAAAAATCATTTTTTTCGGCTTATTAGACGCTGAGGAGTAATGTTGCAGTTAAAACCAAATCTAAGCAGAAAGTGGCGTTTTCAAAAGATCAGATAGCACCCCAGTGTGAGATTTTTTCCTTGATCCTTTTTTACAAGTTTACTGTTTGAGACAATGTTTCAAAATATGGCAAAAAGGATTTCTCAGTTTGTTAAACCGCTTAGTTTTTAAAATTTTGCCTGTAGATAGTCAATAACCACATTTGCAACAGAAGGTGAAAAATTGTAGCTCACATCTCAATATCGTTTTTTTTATTTTTGCAAACACAGATCACTCTAGTGGAAAAATTTTTGAACTTCAATATAAAGCGATCATTCGATATAGTAGAAAACTGGCCGCTCCAGATTGAAATTCATTTTCAGATTGGCCCGAGCTTATCAATCTGGCCTAAAAAATATAAGAATTGAAATGCATGCTAGCCGTCTTCTTTATTTAGTTCGACGGTGGCTGATCGGTGAAATTTTTGGAGACAAACGGAAGAACTGGTGATTTCGGAAAAAAACTTAATCAAAAAAAATTAAAAGAACCTTGAATATCTTCACAGCAAAATATTGTTTTCGAAACTTTCGCAAAACTGAATTTCAATTTTCAACATTTTCATTTGTCGAAAAATGATTTTAAACAATTAAATATATATCAAAAGTTGTGACGTGTATAAAGTGGTAAACTCAAAAAGATTAAACTGAGGCTCAATAACTGGGGCTCCTACTGGCCTTCTTTTGGTTTTTTACGGCTTGAAGAGGAGTATTGGTTTTCTTAAGATTTGTTTACCGGAAGTACTATTCGTTCAGACGCTGTTTTGACCTAAAAGCAAAAGTAAGCAAAATTGCCGCGTGAATTGAACTGAGCGAGAGAAGTTTTTTGATCATGCGCTGCGTTTAGTGAATGACTTCTTGACTTTGGAAAGTAGTTTTTGACTGAATGGCGCATATAGATAACCGTTTTCAGGCATTTTTTCGTCTAAATGGGCCAGTTTTTTTGCTTGTAATTTTGTTTGAAATATATTATCTTCGATGCTATATCACAATGTAAATCCCGGAAATTGATACTGCAGTGATTTGCAGAGCCTGACATAATTGGCATAATAATTATAATGACACACTGGCATAATTATAACAAGTCTCATTTCTTCAAAGATGTTTAAAATAAGATGCAATTGAGTTTGTTTAATGTTTTGATTGAATAGATTTTTATTTCAACGGCTTCCACTCTAGTCTCATGACTCAATATATTTAACAATAAATCTCATTAGCTGTTTGGAAGTTCCTTTTTTACTGTCTTTCCAAACTCTCATTTTCAAAACAAATAAGATATCAAACTATAAGTGTTAAAAAAAGGTGCATCTACTTACGTTTATAGGTTTGTCGTGAACAGGTTATCATAATAACTGCCTCTAAAAACGTTTTCTTCCTTGTTTAATGATTTTTTTTTATTTTTGCTGGTATTTGTTCATTTGTGGTCGTTTGACAATCTGAATAGTGACACGTCCTAATGGCTTTCTAGGAGTCTAAAAAAAGCTACTTAACAAAATGGGTTGATAGCCTTTTTGAAGACCTTGTGGTCAAGTGTTTTCAGAAAATATAAACATTGTTGCGTTCATTGTTAACAACAGAGCAAAATTTCAAATCCAAAATCAATTTTATGAAATAAAATTTTTGTTGCAATTGTGGGCCAAGAAAACTATAGTGTAATTTCAGTGAAAAGCTTTGACATTTTTATTGGGCTTCAACATTTTTTGCTCAACAACTTTTGAGAAATTTTAATTTTTTGCCTGTATTCGTTGTCAGATTGTGACTTTTGAGTTGATTTCACTAATGACCGGTCAAATTTGTCGCCTAGGCAACTGAAAATTTGATTTAGTTATTTTGGTCTTTCTAAAGACGCGCCCAAATCGCCGCCTAGGCAGATAAAACGTTGAATTGTTTGATATTTTTAGCTGAATCGTTATTGTCTCTGTGACAAAAAATTAGTCTAAAAAACCTGTTTTCAAAAACAAAATTACTTTTTGAGATCTTTCGCTTTTAAATTCAGTCACGTTGTGGCGTAGTCTCAGCAAAAAGAAGAGAGGATTTAGTCTCTTTGGAACAATTTACAATATAGTCTTTATTGCTGATCAATCATTTAAATTTTCGGCTTCGATACTACGTGTTTTCATAACTTTTATTTGACTTTTGATTGTTTTTTTTGCTCTGTTTTCACACTGGCATAATTATAACAAGTCTCATTTCTTTAAAGATGTTTAAAATAAGATGCAATTGAGTTTGTTTAATTTTTTGATTGAATAGATTTTTATTTCAACGGCTTCCACTCTAGTCTCATGACTCAAAATATTTAACAATAAATCTCATTAGCTGTTTGGAGGTGTATGTGAACTTTTTTTACGCTTTTATTTGATAGCAAATGTTTTTCGTGACTTTGAAGTTAGTTTATTTCAAAACGCATATACATATTTTTTAACTTTACCCATTTTGATTTTATCGCCTAACAGTTATTTATTTTCAATAAAGACAGTTCCCATATCTTTTCTGGTGAAGTACGAGTGAACTCTTTAGTTTAGGTGTTAGTTGATGCTATTTTATCTTTGTTTTTAATGCACACAAGGTCGTAATTAATCGTCGTTTTGTCTTGATTTCGTTTGCTTTGTCTCTCAGTCTCGCTAATGGCAGATATCATCGGCCTTCTAACGAAGTTTTTCAATTCGTTTAGTTTTTTGAGTTTAAAGCGAAATTTCAAATGTTTGCAACAATTAGTTTCGAACAATATATGATTTAATGCAAGTTTTCGATCTCTGCCCTATTTGGTAGACAATTTACTCAAAAATGTGGATGAGCGTCGTCAGCATTGTTTTCAAACGCACACTACCGAGCCACGCTATTTTTTGAGTTTTGAAGCTGTTTATCATTCAGAAATCTGGTTGAATTTAATTTCCTTACCAGTTGAATTTGAGATACCGTTTCAATTATTTTAAAGCTGTTGCCCAATGTTTCTGAACAATATTATAAAATCAATGCATCCCAGCAACATCAAGATTATAGATTTGTTGTCTGTAGAACTTTGAAGGCTATCATTTACCCGAATCTACCGCAGCATTTCTTCGAGATAATTTTTTCGATAGAATATGCGACTCGGTGCCTTTGTGCAATTTGGAAAACTGTTTACAAAATTAAACAACTGACGGAGTAATAGCTTTATTGCGCGATATAATTCCTGTAGAACGCCCGAGAAGGAAGGAATATTCCGCTGGCTCTAGGTCGAGTTCAATTTTGATACTATTTCATGTGCTTCAATTTGACTCTACAAAACTACAAAAAAGAAAAAAATACGATCCTGAACAATATACAATTCAGTTGAAAAATATTAATCAAAATTGATAAGTATAAACTTATACTGCCGTGTTAATGAATCATTTAAATGATTCATTAACACGGCAATGTAAGTTTATGCTTATCAATGTTTATTATTTGATTATTATTTTTCAATTGAAGAATATCGAATTTCTTATATATTGAAAATCCACAATTCTTTAATTAGAAAATCTTGGTTTATAAACGATCATTGTTATCAGTTCAACCCATGCAATCACCCATGCAATCACACTCGTTTCCTTCTTGGAAAAATTGATTGAGGTAAAACTTCCTGTTCTGGGCAATCACATTTCACCCGCCACTGAGTTACAGCTAGTATGATTTAGTTAATGCATTAAATTTTGAGCTCCCCAGTCATTGGGTGAGTCAAAAACTTATTGAAAATTACCGAAAACTGTCGAAAGTGCCTAAATTGTGACATTTAGATGCACTGGTTGTCGATTACACCCGAGAGGAGCAAGACTCGATCCGAGGACGCACAAATGCATGGACTTACATCTGTTCACGCGTGGGAACATGCATTCACTACCTCATCATTGGCTTAGCTCTGAACAGTCCGGCATATGGGGGAACATTTTGCAACATTGGTGTTTCTTATCAACATGTTTTGGGCGTTTACAGTGCAACTGGATTCATTGCTGCTTTTTGTGCACTCACCTTGACTGTTGATCGATCGAACAAGCAGACGAAAGAGTCACTCAGCAAAAAAGTTTGTCAAAACAATTTTTTTTAATAATGGTCGAAATTTTTACTTCTTTGGCGCATCATAGTGTGAGAGGCTTGCTGCTACCCAGCTATAGATCTCGACTTATAAAAACTCCGTGCTAGACCCAAATTGACCATGAAAAAACGTCAGCTCGACTTTTTACCGCAGCATTGAATTTAGCTGGAATCATCGTTTGCTGCTCGATTTTACCCTGACATTATTTTTGCTGCTAGATTTTAACCGGACCCAAGTTTAATGCTCGACTATAACTCCTCGACCGAAATTTATACTCGATCTCGGTTTGACTCAAACAAAGAACGGTCACTCAAACAAAGAACGCTAAACAACGGTCACTACACATACCAGTCGGTTGACGGAAAAAGCAGAAATATGCTCGATCTGCACTTTGCGGTAGTACAGTTTTTACAAATTTTAACAATTTTTAAATCTCAGAGGATCTAGGCAGTGACCATAGAACCACAATTACAACTTTGAACCTCAAAATAAGCAAAATGTTTGAATTGAAATCTAAAATTGACCTCAGAATATTTAAAGAAAACACAAGAAAGTCTTATAGATCATCGATTCTTTGGCCTGCGCAGTATCCGGGAAAGGATGATCTAAATCAGTTTAGCAGTAACCTGGTTGTATTAATACACAAATCGCTTAAAGATTCCTATGTCATCAAAAACAAACTTCCTTACAATTTTGAGACGCGAAAATTGATAAAACTGAAAAGAAGAAAGCGAAGACAGCTCAAAAGTGGTTTCGGCGAAGATTTTAGGTCTCTAAGAACCGAGATAAATTATCTACAAAAAGAAATCAAACGATCAATTAGGCGATCAGAAGAAAGAAAAAGAGCGCAAAATTTTGGAACGTGCAAGCGATAAGGGCAGCGAAGGTTTTTGGAGAGCAATAAAAGAACTAACAAATGATCACGAGTCGAAACAGAAAACTGGGGACTATCCCAATTTAAACTATAAAGAGCGGCAGGCAGTCACAGATCAGGAAAAAAGCGAGTTGTTCAAACAATTGCTAAAGGATACCATGAAGGATCACACACCAGTTTTCATCAAGAATTGCTGAACACTGCGAGAAAATTGAAAATCAAACTAAAGCGATTTTAGGCACAGTTGTAGACACCGAGCAGCTTTGTGTTGTGATCACCACAAATGAATTTGATGAAATTTTGAGAGAATCAAGAAAGTGATGCCCAGGTCCTGATAAAATCTGCAACAAACTACTCAGAGAGTTACCAAGAAAGGTTAAAGCTTTAGCCTGCCTCCTAATTTCTAGCTCAATTACCAACTCGTGTGTTCCAGCAAATTGGAAGGAATGATACCAAAGCAAGACAAAGACTGCTAAAAAGCTGAAATTTATCGACCCATTAGTCTTACAAATTGCCTCGCCAAAGTGTGTGAAACTGTTGTGAAAAACATTGTCTTAGAACACTGCGGAAGTCTAAATGTCTTTGGCGAAACTCAGAGCGCATACAGGAAACATCGCTGTACCACAGACAACCTTATCAAACTCACTCAGCACTTTAGTGAAGCTTTTCAGTGGTCCGAAATGGTTGGTTTAGTGTGCTTGGATGTTGAAAAAGCGTTTGATGCTGTATGGCGTCTAGGGTTGATCCACAAATTACATTCAATTGAGCTAAAGATCCCAATTTTTAAGTGGATAAATTCATTCTTGTCACAAAAGAATGTATACGTAAAGATAAATTCCTCCGTAAGATCCAGCTTTTGCCCGAGAGCCGGAGTGCCTCAAGGCAGCGTAATTGCTCCCATTCTCTTTCTTATATACGTTAGCCAATTGCCAGACCTGAAAGCACAGATCTCACAGTTCGCTGACGATTTTGCCTTGTACTACAGTTCTCGCTCAACACAAATAATTCAAAACAATCTGCAATCATCATTGAATAGCCTCATAGACTGGTGTAACCACTTGAAAATTAAAATAAACCCTAATAAAACCCAATACATGATCTTCAAAAACCCATCAAAGAAAGAGTCTGAACTCAACCTAAAAATAAAAGGCGTACCCATTGGAAAAACAGAGTCGCTAAAGTTTCTGGGTATTACTCTCACTCCTCATCTCAGATGGAACGATCACTGCAATAGTTTAGTAAAGAAAGCAAACAGCAGGTTATTTCAACTATGGAGACTTAGCAATCTAAGCATTAACGAAGAAAGTCTCCTTTTGGTATATAAAACTTGGATCCGACCACTTTTTTGTATTCTAATGCCTGCTGGATGAACCAATCCCAACGAATCATTAATAAAATGCAGTACGTCCAAAATAGAGCCCTTAGGATTTGCCTACGAAAACCAAGATGTTACAGGGTCCAAAAGCTCCATGAAGAAGCAAACGTGCAAATGATTAAAAAACTTCAGATTAAACTAGCCAATGGGTATATTAGTCGGGCAATTAAACACAACATACAGTCTGTAATAGATCTAATACGCAAAAAACCACAGTGCCCGCTTAACACTTGCAAAAGTACTCTCAATCACCTTCAATACTAAAAAGTCGAATCGACAGGAGTTCGAAGCCGCGAAGTATCAACTTGCGAATGTTTTCCTACATTTTATATTTCTGACACATGCGTCTCTTAAACTTATCAGACATGTTACGAGTATATGGCCAGCCGCTCGCTTAGTCAATTCGGGGCCAGATACAACTCACTTTTACTCCATTTCACTCCTTTGTCTCCTTCTGTTCAGCCAGCCGCTCGCTTAGCAAATTCGGGGCTGAACAAATTACCAAAGCCTTCCTGCCATTTTCAAAACTCATGCCGCTCTCAGCACCTTTTATCAACATATCTTTTAAACTTGAATATTAACGAAACGGTGCTGAGGCTAAAAGCGCGAACACGAAATGGACAAATTTTACGACGGAAGTTCGAATCCCTGCTTTGCCATTGTCTCTTATTTCGATTTCATTACGGTTCTTAGAACATGTTTTATTGATACTCCACTGATTTAAAGAAAAAGAAGAACAATATTCCAAGATGCAATGTGCTACGCGCGGTTTGGTTTCAGTGATTTTACGGTTTAGGTCAGCGCAGCACTTTTTATCACATCATTACTTCTTTTAATTGAAGTTGAAAACACACTTGTTTTAGATCTCAATCCTATTATCTTCAATTTAAACGAGCTCTCTGGTCCAGTGCGCTAACCGATCAGCAGATGCGCAGAAGGTGGTTCGAGTCCCACCAAAGAACATCGATTCTTTCCTTTTTCTCTATTATTTTACCTTGCAAATTTGTTTTATTTTGCTTTTTTGTTTTTTTTTGTGTAGCATTGATCAGTTATTTTATGAGATTACTTACCTGAAGAAATTGAAACTCATCCCTCATACTCTACGAGGCTAGCCAAGAAGTCAAACAGCCAAGTCAAGTACAATGTCGATATCAGCCAGTAGAAGTCCTTCACGGCACTTGAAATGGCTGAGTCCACCTAACGCTGAAGAAATGTTTTTAAATACAGTGATTTCCAAAACTCAATTTTAACAAGAACTGAAACTCTTTCTTAATGTACATAAAAATTTTTCACCGAATGGTTGTACATAAATTGTGTGTATATACGGTTCGGTTTGACTCAAACAAAGAGTATAGAAAAAGCCTTTACGTGAGTCCGTTTTCTGCCTCAAAAAATTTTGTATGTATATCTATTTATTACCATTGTTTATTACGTAGTTAGCAAGTATGCTCTTCATCTGCTACGATTCCGAAAAACCACTGTGTAACGGCTGCTCTCCTTGTGTTTCACAAAGAAAGTTTTACACCGCCCAGTTCGTTCTGAGTGGTTAAAAAATCTGTCCGGATACTTCGTTTATGCAGTTCGCTTTTGTAACTTTATATCCGCTCTGCTGTACTTACCGTTGTATTAACTATTCAGTTCGTAACTATTGGCTAGTCTTAGTTTTTTCAACTATCAATTTGAACTGGATTGCTACAGATCACACAATACGGTGTCTCTTTATGTATACCAGTTCAATCCGATAGAAAAAACAAATCGAAGACAAAGATATATGTCTAAGACCTGTTTGTGAAAAAATATTTAAATTTAAACCTAAGTTGGCTTTTGCTGTTTGTACTCACAAGTTGAGAATACCAGAAGTTGGGGTTGTAACAGTTGAATTTCAGCTCCAATAATTCGTTGATGCAAGACACAGTAACAGAATTTACTGCTCAAGAATAATATTTTGAATACAAGACACAGTAACAATTTAGTGCTCAGGAAGATTTCTAGTTCAAGACACAGTAACACGTTATTTACTGCTCAAGACAATTTGTTTTGCAATATTTTGCTGAGTTATACTTTCAGCCGTTTTCTGCGGCTACTACGTTGAGTTCTGTGTGTTGCTTTTTGTTATTTCCCCCTTTTTCTCCTTTTTTCTCACGTGACAAACTGTAACTAGAACCAGAACTATAACTATAACTTTTAAATGACTAAGACAACAGAAAGTGTTTTGTTTCTATTTTCCCCGCCTATGCAAGCTTGTTATTCCATAAGCTCAGCTCCAACACACTGACCAAAAAAATGGTTTTCTTTCAATAATGTCAAAAACGTCCGAAAACAATTTTTTTATCATAGGCAATGGGAACAAGGTCATTGCTGTTAAGCTAATTGTTTTCATTATATCAATTAATATGCTGATACAGTCCAAATGCCACAACTGATTTTTCATCAAATTAACTCAATAAAACTTTTATTTCTTGTTGTCTTTTTCCAAGAGCGTTTGATTAGTTGGATTGGTCTTGTGCAATGCTGTCTAGTCTTGCTGCGTAGCTGCCTCAATATGTATGTAGAAGCCGCAAAAGATAAAAAAAATTCCAGAACTGAAGAAGCAGACCCATGAAAATCCATGCTCAACAGGTGAATTGCCCTTACGAAGATAAGATTTTATCATTATATGCCATGCCAAAAGCAGTACATGCACGACAAGAGCATACAACCTAAAAAATGGTGCCGTGAATATTAGCCGAATGGAACACTAGCCGAAAAGGAGGCATTAACCAATCAGAATTAAGAACGCACAAATGTTATCGCGAGAATAACATGTGAGCCCGTGATATTTTGTTCGGTTGTGATAGATTCATATCAAGTCCCATAGGCCGCTGAGGCATGGCCGTGGCCCGCGAGGCATGGCCAAATGCGTTAATTTCATGTGCTAGCGAGTTAGATAATTGCGCGTCCCACTTATGTTTGCTTACTGCAATTAGTTCTTCAAATTGTCCTACTTTTGACTTTTTTGGCTAATTTTCACGTCTGCTAATACTCCGGACACCCTAAAAAAATGTCCATACATTACTTTGGTGGTGTATTATCATAACAAGAGACCATTCATGACTCTTGATCTAAAATATTAAATAATTAATTGTGGGTTGGAACATTCTGGGCAACGCACAGATACACGAGCCTCCAACCTATAACTACGGGATTGATGTTATATCTCAGGATAAAGGATACATACATAAAGCTAACGACGTAATTATTTAAATTGTTTATTGACCAGAAATACTATTTAGCCTCCATAATTATTGTATATGGATAGTAAATTATTTACTTACTGCGTACTTATTCAACTAGTTTCTCTTTTTCGGTCAATGCAACGAAAAGCATACATTATTTTCTACAAAGGGATATATTTAATAGTTAAAAAAGCATTTCTGCATTGATCAGCATAAATCTGAGAAAAAGTGCATTCAAAAGAGCACTCAATCTAATAGGAAGCAACCCGAAACAAAGGGTGAAATAACAGAAAAAAGTATTGACAAGCCGATTGCTCGATTTCGTCTCTATAATATTAATTGATCATAAACAATTCGGTTTACTTGCCGTTCTGCATAAAGCCCGCCCATATTTGTGTGCTGGTAGCTCTTTCTTAACAACAGCGTTGTAATTCCTTAAGCGACCGAAAGCAGAACAGAAGTTGTCGTTCATTTGGCAGACTTTTTGTGGCTTTCATTTAGCAGAACCATTAATAGGCGGATTATTTTCTTTTTCGCTTTTATTTGGCTTCGAAAAATATTCGAATCTGATCGTGTAACAGTATAGAGGTACTTAATTCAGCTCCTGTAAATTGGACCATTTGAGCGCTGATCTGTTTTGAGACTTCAAATTGATTTTATTATGAGTTTAAAGACAACTAATCTTAAAAAGACTATAAGATAAGCTATTTAACGCGTTTTCCTTTCAAAATGAGTAAATCGTATAAATTTGTATTCCATGAAAAAAGAAGTATGTATTCCAAAAAAAAAGATTTTCAAGACAAACTGTGGCCAAATTTATTCCGATTTTATATTTTTAACTCTGATGTGGTAGGGATTTTATTCGCTTGATCTTAATTACCACACTAGAGCTAAACCTATATTATTGTATCGACCTTAATTGCGTGCTAGAATAAGTCTCACTATATGCTCACAATGTTCTTTGCTAATTTCCAAATCTATGTGTTATTTGCTAGAAAATAAAATTGGTTGGATACAAAGGTTAATTAGTAAATAGATAAAAATGATAGAGCACAATTGGGGGTTAATTCCTACTTGAAAATATGGTTGGGGTATCTAATCTTAATCAAGAAATTGAATCCATCTTACTGCTGGATATGAATAATATTTTAACTCTATTTTTGTTAGCAAATTGGCAGACTTACAATTGCTGCAGATAGTCCCGCTTAGCGGAGAAAATAGTGGTTTCGCTCTTAGAGCAGAGAGAGGAAGAGAGAGAAGAGAATTTTTTGGTTAGATTTTTAGCGTCTTACTTTCGCGCTGGTTGAGTTTTGGTCTGATTTCCTTCAGCAGCAAAATCTAGTCTCGTGCGTGTTTATAATTGAGTCAACACGACTAAAAAATCACAAGACCTATGACTAGCTCCGAATCAATTTCTAGGTCATTCGTGGAGCCGACTACTACTCGTCTTTAGTCATATATTCGTTTCAGAATTGGTGCTGAAGAGCGGCCTGGATAGCTTCAGTATCCTTCACGTATTACGCGTATTAATAGCGGTGGTGAATCAGCCGGTATGGACCGCTGCATAGTGTATTAAATAATACACAGCAGTATTTGGCTATGAATAATGTATTCATTCACTCAACGCAATTCACGCAGCATAGCTCTCTCTTAATATTCCGTCAGTTTAGACTAAGTCTAAAGTGTTCACAAAGTCGACGGTTAAATAATTATACTCTCTGTAGTATCGGTAATTGCGGCGGCAATTATCCAATTAGCAATACTACAGCTCACCCCGGTTTAAAGAAGAGAAAGATTGTGCTCTATCGTACAAAGTTTACATTAAGAGTATTAAAGAAACGATAATAGTGTTTACAAAAAGTTGCAAAGTAAAAAAGCAACATATTAAGGGAAATAATACTTTTAAAAGTTACAACTTTGCGATACTGATGAGGGTTACTAGGTATAGAATTTTAAACAAATTTGCAGTTTACATATTAGTTTACAAATAGAGACTGGATAGCAAATACACCAGTTATGAGACTAATAAGATTTAAGAACCGGTTGGTGATTAAGAGTAGAAATACTAGAATATATGCTCGTTGGAGAAGTTTACAAAAGTTAAGACTATTAAGATCAATGGACAGCAATGATACTGTGCGACAAAATTAGTAGCGTTTAAATGGAAAATTTCATGAGACACATAAAGAAAGTAATAGTGAAAGAGTTGTTACAAGTACAGCAAAGACGAAAATGAGTCTTAGAATATTAATGTGAAAGGAAGTTTACAAAATCAGAAATCAATGTTAATTGTTCTTTATAAATTTTAGCGCTTTCAATTCTTTTGCAAGGCTTTGATTGGCTTCAATGAGCTCATTTGACTTCTTGATTAGAGTTTTCAGCTGGGTATCTCTAATTTCTAAAGTTTTTGAACAAACGACCAGCTTTTTTCTCATTATCTCTTTCTCGTTGTTGGTTGTCTTTGCAGAGATTTGGAGAGCGCTCAGTTGGCTCTGAAGGTCTGCTAGAGCATTCTCTGACTCCCAGAGTTGTTTCCGGAATGTGGAGTTCTCAACCACTAGATCTGTGGTGGAAATTGTTTCGGCCATGTTTGTGTTTTCTGGGAAGGCTGTAAGGTTGGAAAAAGGGACTTGCATCCTACAGCCTAGCGTCTTGTGAGCCACTTCATATGACCTTTCGTTGGCATTTCGGGAGCGAAGTCTCCACAGGTTCATTGCCGGTACCAACGAAAAGTCAGGAATCACCGGTAGGGTGTCGGTGGGAACAGTGATCGTCTGGCCGGTAACTTTATTTTTGATCACTGTTTCCTCTGACAGACACCATTGGTTACAGTCCATTGTGAGGGAATAATCCAACGACTTAACGAATTTTGGATTGTTGTCTAACGGATGCATCTCTCTCATCCGTTGGTGCTCCAGCCTCTCTTCCTTCAAAGGAAAATCTCTTCCCTTGGGCAATCCGTCGTCTATGGAACTGTGAATAGGCTGAAGAGGTGCTTGATGAGAGTTGCTTTTAACTGTGGTTTGTTGATGTTGATGGGGCTCATGCTGTTGTCGGTATTGTTGTTGATGTTGGTGTTGATGTTGTTGTTTATGTTGTTGTTTGTTGAGATGACCACGTTGACGCGGATGGATTGCTCTAGGCTTCTTTGCTAAAGGTGGAAGATCAGCCATCCAGTTGGTCAATGGGTCATACTGCTCCTCTGGCAATGTGGGGGTTGCGGTCTGGTGGGATCTTTTCGACATCTTGTCAAACATAAATATAAATACACTTACAAATAAAGGTTAAAACGAAATCTAGTTGTGCTGAAAAGAAAACAATCGTACTTTTAAAGGTACCAACAAAATCATACTCTTAGAGTACAGAATTGCAATCACACATTATGTGCAGAATCAATTTGCGAAGCTCCCACCGGGGTGGAAAGAAAGAAAATAAAAAATCGAAGGAATTGAAATTTTGAAAACAATCTCCGTTTTAAAAATCGGAATATCCTATTAACAAAAAATTTAATTGTTTAGAAGCTTTGAATCAGATTGTGTCAGATTTAACTGACTAAATCGGGTTTCGGACCTCTTGGCTCCCCTCCGTGCGACGACCCGCGCAGCTGGGTTTTTTGTGTTGCAGTATATACCTGCTAGTGGTGAAGGGTCGTTAGATGAGGAGAAGGATGAGGACTTCTAGGAGGAGGCCAACAGAGAGGGTGACGATAAAGGAGAGAAGAAGAAGAATTGGGACGTAAATGGGGTGCATTTGCATTGTTTAACAGCTTTCCGACCAAACGTCGTGAGGGTTGATCTTCTTCAGACAAATGGGGCAATTATGTTTATCTTGGGCACAGGGTTTGCACACAAAATGTCCAAGGTCCTGGTGACATTTTATGTGCGGGTGAGTTGAGGAGGTGACACATTTCTTTAGTTGATTGCAGCAGAAGCATCGGTAGTAAAAACTAATGGATACGGTGTAAATATGGCGGAGGCAAAGGGGGCAATTTGGTTGGGAAGAATGTTTGAAGAGGTTAGTTCTGCAATCAGTGCAAACTAGATGGGGGGGGTTGGTCTCCGTCCGAAGGGTGCAGTTTTTTCCAGCATGATGTAATTCGTAAACAAATGGGACATTCATCACGATACTCGACAACAGGGGGGCGTGATGAATTTTGGAGGGGAAAAACTATTCGAAAGGAAAAACAATTTCCCATTTTAAAAATCTCGGGATGGATAGATAGTTTCGTTATTAAGGTTATGTGGGGGATTTGATTGACCTAATTTTAATACGAGCGACTTTTCTATTTTCAAAAAGAAATTCCAATGGGGTGAGAGGGGAGTTAGGGTTTTCATTAAATTTTGTTGGGTGTCAATATTAACATAATAAATTTCTAAGGAAGGGGAGGTATAGTTGTCAGTCTCGGTAAAGGAACGTTTAATGTCAGTTATTCTGACTAAATGCTGGTTGAGGTGAAAAATCATAATTACAATAATTTATTGGATTCTGTTGAGATACTTCTAGCACATTTAGACTCGTTATCGAGGAGGTAAAAGAAATAATCCCAGTAAATTGAAGTGGGGTAGACTGAGAGGGTTGATGTTTTCTGGGTTTTCACGTTCTTCAAGTTTACTAAAATAAATGCTTGAAGGGAAGGTTCAGTTTCAAAGGTTTTCACGAAGCTGCAAATCTCAACTAGTTCTTGGTTCAAAAGGAAAAACATGACTTAAAATAAAGGAATAGGATACTTAATTGTTAATTCTGCGTTAGAAAAGAAGGATAGGAATAGGGCTATTTCGAGTATTTGGGGGTGACCAATTTTTAAGGTTAGATAGTGATTTAAAATGCTGTGGGGTTGTCGAATATAAATAATAAATGAGTTATGGGTTGTGGATAATCCAAGGATAATATATTTTATGTTATTTAATTTAAGGGTAAGGGATCTATTCTGTATATTAATCATTACCAGTTGGAGATGTCAATGGGAAGCTCGTCTAAATTTTGCTCTGAAAGCATTAAAAAAAAGTTCCAATAAGGGGAAAAAGCTGGTATTTTTATTGAACCTTCGTCCCAAGAGTCTACAAAATCGAACAAAACTTCTAGAGTGGGAGTTACTTGATAGGGAAAATGGATAGTAAAGGATCGATTAATTTGATAAGGTCTTACTAAACTGCGTTGGTAGTAAAAGTACATTCCAATACGTTATTCTCGTGCTGATGGAGCTCGAAGTTTTTGCAATGTACTGTAAATACGTTTGGTTCTCTAAAATGTTTAAGAAATAAAGCAAAATTAGTTAAAACGTATAAAATAGCAAATAAAATAATTAGTTCCCGAAGGGACTTTTGAAGATCGAGGTGCATCATTTTATAAAAGAAAGTGGATGTTGCTTCCTAAATCTAGTAGACCATATTCACAATCAAGTAAAAATTCCTTAAGAGTATAAAATTTTTCGTGGTCTGAATAAATTAATATGTCTACTAAGTCAGAAAATTTGGGTGCGCTAACTTTTAAATGCACTAAGTTTTCATAAGCGGGTGTAAAAGAGTAATATATATGTCCGTAAAATTCGTGAAACTTAATAAATAAACCTTTATGGTACTCGGATACAAAAAGATCATTAAAGTTTTGCATCTCAGATCATAATGCTGAAACAGTTAGGTTTAAACTAATAAGAGTTGGTGAAATGTGATTAATTAAGTATAAAAAGACAAATTGGATGACTGAATTATGGGGGAGCAATTGCATTTACTTCTTGCTCAGTAGGAACTTTAGGATAAAGATGTGGTATTTCTTGAATAGGAGGTGATACTACTTCAGGTGCAGTGAGTGGTGACAATTCAATTTGACTGTTGTCGTGATAGATGTTATTATCTGGTGTGTGCTTGAGGTATCGACTTCTGTTTGGTTCGTTGTTTGTATTGTTATCAGAATTTTCATCATTTTTAGGAGTTTGATAAATTGATGTGACAATGGAAAGTAGAAATAAATTGTACGAGGCTCCTAGTAGTGTTTTCCAAAAACCAATAGTGTTTTTCGACAGTTTTTGTATCTCGAAAGCTCTTAAAATAAAAATTACGACATCGATCAAGAACTTGATCAACATGAAACATGCAAACAAAATTCCGGCTCTTTCTATGTAATAGCCAATTTCTCCAAAAGTACTCTTAAAGTGATCAAGGAAAAATGATGGTGACAACATTGAATCTAAGTATAGTCGATTATTGAGACCTGCGGCGCGATAGATATCGCGTTGACTACTGTCTACGTGTGCATTTTGAAGCACTGTTCGAGAAATCTTTTTCAAAACTGAATTAGAAGCTGATTTATGCAAAATTGTTCTCCAAAAATCTTTCAACTGGTTTACAGTGTAGATACCTGCACGACGAGAATCATAATCAGGGATTTTTTGAATATAACCAATTTGTTGTGGAGCAAAAACAGCGGGCGGTTTAAAAGGAACTGGCGCCGGCATCAACTGATACCAAGAATTATTATTATCTAAATCAAGTTGAAACAAATTTTTGAAAGTATCTGTACAGTCTATTTCATTTGCAAATGGAAATGTTTGGCGCGTAATAGGATTAACAAACATAGTTTTTCCGTCATAAAAGATCGGAATACGGTCGTAACAGCGATCAAGTACTTTAAGCGGTGAAATTTTCTTTGGACACGGATATAGAAAACCTATAACACCTTCAATCTCTAAAAACATTGAACGATTTCCGGTTAACATGTATCCGGCCAATCTATTGTTTTCGTAAGACAATGCATTGATCATTTGGATTTGAGTGCGTCTGAGCTCGCACATATTTTGTAAAATAAGGAAGTCAGACTGTTCCAAATCACGATAGACCTTATACATCATGAAATTAATTTTCATACGCATATGAGCATCATAATCGATAGTGTCTTTTCCAACGTTTTCAAGAATTTTTTTATGATTTCCAAAATGTTGGCTACCAACTAGCTCGTTTTTAGGTGTCTCGTAAAAACCGTTCACCCTTATTTTGTTGTCGGTGCCGACTTGCATTTTGTAATAATTAACACTATTTCTCGAAATTACGGTTTTTCCCGTATTCATATCAAATCCGCCTGTGAAGGAAACAAATAAATCATCAAAGTTTGTAATAAACAAAGGAGTAGGCTTTCCACAAATATAAGTTCTTTCATTATTTATCCTCAGTTTTATGTCTCGCGTGTGGTCTATTTTCATGTTGTTTTGCAAACGATAAACATCATTTTGCATGTCGTGCGTACTTATGATGTAGTATTGTGGTGGATCTGGTTCGTTTGTGAACTTTATCATTTTTGCGACTTGAGTGAAAAGTTTTGTAACAATGCAATTTTCTGGCACATCCCATGAGTAAGCGAAGGGGTCTAGTGATGTTGTTTCACAACCTCCTTCCTTGAGTTCGCATGGAAGTTTTAATCCTAATGGGGTAAAAACTGATTTTGTTTCCTGATCAACTTCGAGTTCAACTCTTTGCATTTGTGTTTCAAAGGAATAAAGTTTTACTTCTACTGACGCAGAGCAATCTGTGTTATCTTCTAAGTGGTCGTCCTCGTTCAGACCACCGTGTGTGTATTGGTGTTTTAAAACTTCATTTGAAATGTCTAGCTTATAAGTTCTATCGTACTTTGTTATTGCTATTTTCCCTGTTTTGTTTGCACGTCTGCATTCTTCTGGCGTTACTATGACGTCAGTTGTAAGAGAAATTTGGTCATATGCTAAAGAAGAGTGCGATAAAAATCCACAGTGCCATCTTAAAGCTTGCGATTTTACTCGACACATCACTGCCTCTACTTTTGTTCTGTACGATCTTTGATACAGTGTCACCATTGCAGGTGCAACTTTAATATTTTCCGGTTTAATGTTGCATTGAGCTACTTGATTTAAAGCATACATTTTGCTTTCTTTCATTTTTGAACAGTCATGATGAACAACTTTTAACGTAGGGGAGATGTCATCCAATTCATTTCTAACTGAGGGTCTACAAAAAGAAACAACAGTAAAGACAAACAAAACAGTTAAATATTTATAAAGGAAGTTATTGTTTTTCATAATAACTTTATTTTATTAGTGATTGACTGAGTTTTTGGTTTTTTTTTTAGTGTCAGAAAGCTAAGAATAAGGCTGGAAGAAGTAAGAGAAAAGGTCTCGGAAGTTAATTTTCCGATGATTTGAACCTTTAAAGTAAATATATAAGGTAAGATTTAAGTAAATCCCGCTTGATAGCGAGCAGTAAGTTTTTTCAATCGTCCCGAAAATCGACGATCGATTCGAGATGAACGTTGATCATCCGAGGGAGTTGGGTTTGCTTCGGGTGATTGTACACGGGTTTGGGTTCTAACAGGGCTGACTCTAATGTCAGGTGGATCTGCAAAACGAATACGTGTTTCGGGATATGTGGTAGAACTTCTAGTTCTACTACGACTACGGTTATCAGGTGTTTGTGTGTTATCTACAAACGTAGTTGAAAAACCTTCTTGAAATCCTGAATCAGGTTTTGTTATTGTGGTATTGTTATCTTCAAATGTTTTTTATGATTATTTTCATTTTGTATGTTATCCGAATTACTTGTAAAATTGTCTACTGGTAGAAATTCAGTTTCAGTATAGGGTTGTTGAAAGGAAAATTTGTCCATTGGCTTATTAAGTTTTTCAACTTGTTTATTCATTAAATTTTTGTAGAATGGTTGGAAGTTTTCATTCCTTAAACCATAGTCAACAACTAATTCTGAAATTGCGTTTTCGATTGGGAAGTACTCAATTAGATGGTTTCTATGGGCAACTTTTTTGACAGTTTTGTTTGAAACAAGTTCTATTTCGTAATTTACATTTGTCAATTTTTTTGTTACTTCATACGGTCCTGATCTTAGTTCATGTAACTTTTTGGATTTTCCGTCCTCGAATGAGTGGTTTTCCATTAACACTAGTTGTCCTACGTCTAAAGGCTTACCTAGTTTATGTTTGTTTCTGTTTTGATGTGCTTTGGAGTTAACTTCTAGGCTTCTGTTGTATGCAGTTTTTTAAATTTGTTTGAATTGATTTTCACGAGCAAGCAATGAACTACTTAGTTTTGGTTTTAGTAGTTTATCTATTTGATCGTTGTTGCTACTTTGTTCTGAATGCTTGTGGAGTGGTAAATCTTTGCAAAATTCTGAATTACAAGTTAAATCGGAAGACCTTAATAATCCTAATTTCAGAGAAAGGGGAATTTGGGGCTTTTGGCCAAAAACGATTTCGTAGGGTGTTAATCCTGTACTAGTGTTTGCTGTTGTGTTATGAGCAAACGCGAACTTTGGTGCTAAGTCACTCCAATTACGATTAGCTTGTTCAAAAAAGATTCGGAAATGTGTGCCAAGATGTTTGTTTTGGATCTCAACTTTCCCGTTGGTCCAGGGAGAGTATGCTGTTCTAGGAGCATGCGTAATTCCAAGTTCATGAGTCCAACTTGTGACTCCTCGTTCATAAAGGCTGATCCTTTATCATACACAAGTTTTTGTGGTATACCAAAAGTAAGAAAAAATTTCTCAAGTGCTGATATTGTTTCACTTGCTGATGTTGATGAAACTGGGTAAACTTGGATGTAACGAGAAAAGGAATCAATTACTACTAGGCAATGTTTATTTCCGTTCGATGGTGGATTTATTGGACCTTTGTGATCTATATGTACCGTGTGGAAGGGGAAAGGTACAGTTTCTGTCCATTTTTCAAGTGGTGCTTCATTTAAGTCTTTGCGTTTTTGTTTATTTTTTTGACAGTCTAAACAATTCGCTATTAAGTGAGAAACCCATTTATATAAACCTGGCCAATAGAAAATGCGTTTTATGCTTGACAATGTTTTATCTTTTCCAGAGTGTCCAGAAAGCGAATCTTGGTGAGCTAATTCAAAAATTTTTAAGAAGAGGGATAATGGTGCGCATATTTTTAGATGTTTTGAATATTTGGATCTTCAGTTGGTTGTTTAATACATAAAATGTTTCCAATTAGGCAAAGATTTTCAAAATTATTCAAGTACGTTTTCATGGCTTTTGATTGTCGAAATTTTACATTTTTCTCATCTTTGTTTCCTGATTCAAAAAGTTGTCTTACAGTCTGAATGACTGGGTCTTTGAATTGTTCCTGGCTGATTGCTGCTATGTTCAAGTAAATATCTTTAGCAAAACTAGATAATTTCTCGATTAGTTCTTTTCCATCTGAAATTTCGTTATTTTCACAAATTGGTTTTGCTAGTCGAACACTTGCTATTCTATCAAAGTTTGCTTTGCTTGCTTCAATCTCTTGCTCAAGACTCATGTCATCTATTTCTAAATCTGATAATTCAACAGAATCTAACAGAGGATCGTCTTCTGTTGTAGAAAATTTTTCAAAGTGCTCCTTTTCCTTTTCCAAATTATCATCAAATTCTAAAGACAAATCAGATTAGTAATTTTCACTGTCGTCTTGTTCGCTTAGGATTGGCTCTTTTAGTGGGAATTTTCCGCGATAGTGATTTATTGCATTTCCTTTCAAGAAGGATTCTGATATGTCCGAAGTTGAACAAATTCGATCACTGGGTTTATAGTTTGTCTGAAAAAATTGTTCATTTTCAAAATTCAGTTTTTTAACTCCTTGAAAAGTTTGTTTTAGAATGGGGTAGCAATCATTTTTCTGTCCCTTTTCATTGTCATGCAACACGAAGTATTTTTCTTCGTTGCCTGACTCGTCGTAGAATTTAATGTCTTTCGGAATTTTTTTGTGTTTCAGTTGATACTTGTCTAAGTCTTTTATCGAGACGTTTCTACTTAGAATGTCTGGAAAGGCTAGGTTTTTGCCTTCTGTCCAAATTATTTTTAAGTTTTGGAATTGTGAAATGACAAGTTGATAGCGGAAAAATCGATGAGATAATTTTCCTCTACGTCCCCAAAGATACAGTAGGGGCTTGAGGTCTGTGTAGAGATAAACTGGATGTGGAGAACCTATTATGTAATGCTCATACGTTTGTAGAGCAGAAATTACGCCACAAAGTTCTCTAGCTGTTGTACTCATTTTTTGCTCATCTTTTGTGTAAACTCGAGAATTAAATGAAACTATCCGTTTTCCGGTAGGAAATTCTTGAACTAAAATTGAACCAACACCAATTGATGATGCATCTACATGAACATGGAAGGGGTATCTGGTGTCAGGAATTGCTAAGACTGTATCTTCACTTATACGATCCTTAATTTCTCTGAACAACTTCTCGTGTTCATCTGTCCATTGAAAAGTGGTTTCAGTTTTTATAAGATTGTAAAATGGCTTACTGTCTACATGCAGATTCTTTATGTACATGCTGTAAAATCCTAAACAACCTAGGACTCGCATTACATCTCGTTTATTCTCAGGTGTCTTTAAGGCTTTGAGATCTTCAACCCTTTTCTTTACTGGTTGAATTCCGTCTTTTCCTACTACATGTCCTAAGAATTGTACTTTACGCAAAAAGAATTTTGTTTTCTCAGGTTGAGCTTTCAGTCCTGCTTTGCGTAGCAAAAGATGGTACTTTTTTATGATTGCATACATCTCTTCAGCTGTCTGAGCTTGCATGATTGTGTCATCAATATAAGTTACGGCTTGTCTAGATTTTATTAAGGGTGCAAAATGGATTGTCATTATCCTACTGAAAAAGTTTGGTAGTCCGCAAAGTCCGTAAAAACCACGTTGAAACGTGTATTGTTTTGAACCTATTACGAAACTCGTCAATTGTTGTGTTTCCTCCGTTAGAGGGACTTGATTATATGCAGAACATAAATCACTTGTAGTGAAGTAGTTTCCGTTTAGTCTAGTCAATAAAGAACCTATTGGCTCTAGAGGCCATGAATACTTACTTAGGTCTGTTATTGAGTTTAGATACCTAGCGTCTATTACTAGTTTCACTATGTTTCCCTTTGGAAGGATGATAACGGGATTAATAAATGACGATCCCATTTCGGTGTCGTCTCCCATTTCTCGAATTATTCCTGCTTTACAGAGCTGATCTAGCAAAATTTCAAGTTTTTCCTGATGGTGCAATGGCACTCGTGATGGTCTCTGCTTAGTCAAGGTTGAATTTGGTAGAAGTTTTACGTGAAATTTTTGCTTTATTTTGCCAACGTCATACTTGTGCTGAGAGTAGACGTCCTTGTCTCTGGCAAGAAGTTTCATGAGATCTAGTAATTGTGCATCATTAATGTCAGATTGACTGAAATCAAATTTTTTGAGAAACTCACGGTCTGATTTACTAAACATTTCCAGTTTTTCTGGTGGTATTTGTTGTGGTCGAATTTCACCTTCTATTGTTGCTTTTGGTTTTAAGTCTTTTAGATCTTGACTAAAATCTGTTTCTAATTCATTGTGGTCTGCAAATTCTTTTTCTTGAACCTTTTTCTGAGCTTTTTTCAACTTTTGTCTAATATCTGTTTTGTCTAATTTCGGATTTTCTAAAGTCTGAATTGGGTTTTCAACTTTTTCAGTCACATGAAAGATGTGATTGAAATCTGTTTCAGTTTCTGTTAAGACATCTAAGAACGCGACGTTATCAATCAGTGTGTACTTTTGTATTTTTTTTTACAAATTTCTTCCAAAGTGTATCCTATTGAACCTTTATCTATTGTTACTTTACGATCACCAGGGTTATTTAGCATTATTGGCAACTCTTTTTCTTTTCTTACACAATAGACGTTGTATGTGTAAATACCTTTGTCCTGGAGTCGATTGTCAATTATAAATGATGTTCCTTGTTTGAAAAATTGGTTTGATGGTGTAATTGTTAGTACTCTGCTAGATTTCGGTGCTAGTTCGAAAGGTCTGTTAAGTACAACTTTTTCAAATTTACTTACAAAAGGATAACTTTTTGTTTGATATTTTGAGAGTGTGATTGAGACGTTTGGATAAATTTTTAAGTTCATTTTTGGAGTTGTGAACTCGATTGATTTCGTTGCAAAATTCAAAAAGTCCATTCCTAGGATGTTTAATTCGCAACCGTTTTTCTCTGAAGCCCATGTTTTGAGATCTGTGTAATATTTGCCTTCAATGTCAAATGAGATTGGGACATGAATGTAGCCTAACAATTTTAATCGTTCACCGTTGACTGCAATTGTTTTCTGTTTTGACTCAATTAGTTTAACATCAATCAGTGACTTAAGTTCTTGTAGGAAATCAAAGTTTATTAGGGAACACGTTGCTCCTGTGTCAACTAGAAACTGCGATTCGAAACCGTTATGTTTATTACTGTCTCCGACGGCGTGAATGTACAAGTTAATAAAAATGTTTGTCTTTTTATTTTTGTACGGAGACTCGTCTAGTTTAAATTAATTTCATCTTGTTGATTGTCCACAAAGAATCCATTAACTTTATTTTCTCTGAATTGAACTCTGTTTGAGTTACGGTCTCTACTGTTATCTCTAGAATTCTGATTAGAACTGTTACTTCTTCTATAGTCCTGTCTTGGACTGCTTGACTCACGATACCTTGTTCGGGAATCGTTTCGATCATATTGTCGTTCCCTGGAATAGTTCCTATTATCCTGGGGTCTACGATCGTTGGATCTGCTATTATAGCGTCGATCTCGATTCTCAAAGCTTTGTGAGCGATTTCTGAAGTTATTGTTCTCAGATCTAGGATGAGGAGAGTATTGTCTGCGGTTGTCTTGGTTGTAGTAACTGTTATGTGGTCTAGTGTCTTGTCTGTATCGGTTCTGATTTCTATCATAACTATCTTCTCTTGGACGACGTCCTCTATAGCTTTGATAGTTATCTCTGAACTTATCTCTTTGCTGTGGTTGCTGTCTGTTTTGTTCTTTAAAGTCTCTGTTTGCATAGCAATACGCTATTGTGTGACCTGACTTTCTGCAAAATTTACAAAATCGTGTGTAATTTTGTTTATTTCTAGGCTCGTTTGGGTTGTAGGCTGCGCTAATTCTGTTGTTTTTCATTAAACTTGCTAATTCTTGGAGCTGGTCTTTTATACCATCTATCTCCATTTTGTTGTCTATGCTGCTAGATGCTGTACCTGTGAAATCACTACTTACTGCAAAACTTAAGTCTTTAGTGCTAACTTGATTTCTAAGTTGTTCCCATGTTGCGTTAGGTGTTTCTATCAAATATTGATGCGCTTTTTGTTTAAGTGCTGGAGGAGTTAGTCCTCTTACAAAAAATTCCATACACTTAGTTTGCCTTTGAGCATCTGTGAATGGGTCTGGCCATCCCTTTTCCACTGCTTTTGTTGGTCTGTGTACGTAACTTTTGATTAATTGATCTGGTTGTCTACGAATGTTTTCTACCTCAATTCGTTTTCTGTACTTGTCTTTCTCGTCTGTGAATCTATTTAGGAAACCTGTCCTAACATCATCCCATGGTTCCGCTGCGGGCAAAGAATCGAACCATTGGGCTGCTGGTCCTCTTAAGACTGAGCCAAATAATGCTTTTCTACGTGCGTCATATGCATTTTGTGCATCTCCTGGTCCTGGTCTAACTCCTAATGAAAACTCTATTTTTCTCTCTATTAGACTTAGAAAATCTGCTACGTCCTCACTTGGGTCTAAGCCTGTAAATTTTTCAAGAGAAATGTCTGGGTATGCTACGATGTTAGCCATTTTTGTTTTAGGGTTTTTGTTGAATTATTACTAAGTTTTTATATGAAAAAGATACTATAAACGAAAGAAGCAATATAAAAGTCTAATCAAAAGAATTTGAAGCTATGAAAAGGTCAAACAATTTTTTATAGAATTTAGAAAATATTCAGACAATTTGCTTAAACAAATGGTCCTATCTCAAAAACACTATTTGGGGTACGAAGTGCGTCTAAAATTTGGTTAAACTTTGGGTTGTTTTCCGCATGTGTTATGTAACAAGCTAGTCCTGGAATGTTATCAAAATTAATGAAAATGTACATATATTGCTTTTTCTTATCTAATTTATAACTAGTAACTTTGCCTGTATTATGACCAAGTTTGATTATAATATTCAAGAAGTTAGCGTCAATATTCATCGAATTCAACTTTTGCTCTAAAAAAGATGTAATTTTAGACAGTATTAGTTACAAAATTAAGTTAAGTTTAGTGAACTAGAGTTCAATATAACTATTGGGCGTGTGCAAAGCTTTCAAAGTTTTGTAAAAATCAGGATTAGAACTTGCATATGTTATAAAACTGTGTAGGCGCGGATCGTTAACAAACCTGTAATAAATAATCAGAGATTGTTTATCGTTATTTAAGGTGTACCTTT
This sequence comes from Convolutriloba macropyga, assembly GCF_964194025.1. Taxonomy (NCBI): domain Eukaryota; kingdom Metazoa; phylum Xenacoelomorpha; order Acoela; family Convolutidae; genus Convolutriloba; species Convolutriloba macropyga. Next base: position 50,751,289 of record NC_134471.1, read on the forward strand.
TAACTTTTGCAACTTTATCGTCGTACAAAATTGTTACATTTAGATGCTTTGTACTAATATCCATAAGCTTGAATATAAGACAATAAGAATAAAAAAGAGTTTTTGTTTTATTTTTCACTTCGTTTTATACAAAAATTTTTGAGATTAAATAATTATGGGCATTTGTTCTTTCGTTGATAGCAACCATCTTCGGTTAGTCGAAATTCTATCCAGAAAAATTTTCCTGACTGACAAAATTTTGGTTTTTGATTGCTTTCAGAGTAGGCGGTTGTTAGTATTGGCCTATATACTCTGACTCGATAGGAAATGATTTGATTATCGCTATCAGATTTTCTTATTAGAACACAATAAACTATTTCTTTTTGGATTATTTCTTTAACAAAGTTAGGTAGTGTGGGTGAAAACATGCAAACTTTTTCAAACTTATAGAGTTTATTATCTGGCAAGGGTACTAATTTCAGATTTTGGCTGCTTTCACTCATTTATTGGAAGCGTGTGGTAGAGTGTACATACATTGTAAATCGATGATTGAGCCACGTTTATTAAGTCTATTAAACAAATAATCTAGAGAGGTGTTTTCAGCTTTGAAAATGGTTACTTGACCAACAGTTTTTGTTCTTTTGATACGGTAGACTATTGTCACGTATGATTGTTCAACGTCAGTGACGTATTTGAGCACTCGACAGTCTGCTGAGTTATCCTTAATACTTATTTGTTTGTCTCCTATTAGGTATTCCATAAACTTTTTGCAAAAACTGGAAATTTAAATTTGTTGAAGTGAATTTGTAGCAGAATTATACGTAACCCAACAAGTGCAATCGAATATATGGCTCAGAAAAACGAAGGAGAAACTTAAATATTACAAAATACCAGTAAAGGGAACGTTTACTGAAAAAGGTTGCACGAAAAGATCGTGTTATTTCCTTTAAGTTTGCCGTTTTGGTGGTTAGTTTTGGACAAAACGCTATATTTCTATTAGTATATGAACTTAAAATAGGCGTTAATAGTCTTCAATAGCTATTTTCTTGTTTCTGTGTTCGAATATTTAGTCATACTTTAGGATTATTGGCGAATTTCAGGAAATTATTCGGAATTTTGAGGCCAATTTTGAGATTTGTACCGCTAATTTGTATCCAAAATGAGATATTTTTCACTTGTTGTGGTTCAATTTGGGTAATTTTTTACAAGTTCTGGGCAATTTTTGGATTACCTGAGTGAATTTTGGGTCAATTTTGGGCAAAAAATGACAATTTTGGGTCAATTTTGATCAATTACCAGATCAATTTAGACAAAATATTGTAAAATCTTGGCAAATTTTGACAATTCTTTACCAAAAGCGGGTGTTTTCTTAATGAAACAGGGTGAAATCGGGAAAATTTTGGCTAAACTTGATAATTTTTTGACAATTTTGGGCTAATATGTCAATAATTTGGGTCAAATCTAATAGTTTCGGGTTAAAATTATTTCAATTTTGTGTCTAAAAGCAAAAATTGTGGTCAAAATTTACTACATATAGTTAGTTATTGGTTAATTTCAGGCAAATTCTGGAGTAAAACCGATTAGTTTGCATGAATTTTAGATAAAAACTGAAATATTTTGGTCAAAAATGGGCAAATTTAGGACTAAAGGCTCTAAAATCGGGCACTTTTTAGGTAAAAATTGAAAAAAATTTGGTCTAAATAAGTGAATTTTTAGGAATATATGAGCTTAATTTGGCAATTTTAGAGAACAATCTGGGCTTGTTTTGGTGAAATTTAGTGGATTTTGGCACCAATACTCAATTATTTAGTCAAAACTGAGGTGAGTTTAGGCAAAAAACACACAATTTCTACACCAAACAGGGCTAAATTCTTCAAAAATCTAATAAAATTTAAAAGTTTTCACTTTATTCCGGACAATTCTTGTGAAAAATTCTGTAAAATTGGCTGATTTTAGGAGGAATTCTCATAAATTCCTGTTAAATTAGGCAGAAAATAGGCAAAATTGGGCTAAAAATCTCATAGAACCAACTTTGTTTAACTCAAAACTATGAAATTTTGGAAATTGGGGGGCTAAATCGAGGCGTTATAGTGACTGCTGGGGTGTTTGGTTAACAATACAACGTTATTTGTAGCTATCAGAGTGATTTATTAACTTTTAGAGACACTAAAAGGTACACTATGCATGTATAATGAGGTAGAACCACGTTAAACTAGGCTTATTTGCATGTGGGTCAATTTGTTTTTGCAGTACTATGGGTTTGGAGGATGATAAGTTCAATAATTTAGATGATAAATCAAAAGTTAAGATGTATAAGACACGCTAAAGTTAACTTACGGACAATATATGAGAGCTAGATTAATGAATATGGGTGTATGATTTCGTATATAGGACTAGGGGGGATAGTACAGTTCGTTATGCTAACAGTATTAAATATTTGGTTAAGTTGAACACAATTATTTAGTCTAAAAGTAACATTAATGTGACCGGTCTTGTCGAATTTTGTGCGGGGGGGGAAGTACAAATACGTCTTTTTATGATACACAATTATGTACTCACATTTGCGCTTAAAAAACCAACCTACAGTGTCAAAATTTGGGTCTGAGAAGCAAAGAACCGGTGCTCAAAGTTATTAATCAGTGGACTGTTCTTTTGTGGGGAGAACCCGTCTCTTTTAGTCGGTCGTAATTGAGACGTTCAGAATCTTAGAACATCTCACACAGGTACTGGGATAGCGCGGTATGTGGCCCTACCATAGAACCTGTGTGACCTCTGGGTTTTTGGTTTGGAAAACTAGCCACAAAAAGTCCACCAGGCTCCTAAATGTGTGAGCAACCGACGTTCTTTATTCCTCGTCGCACCAGTTTTTAACTCTGATGTGGTAGGTATTTTATTCGCTTGATCTTAATTACCACACTAGAGCTAAACCTATATTATTGTATCGACCTTAATTGCGTGCTAGAATAAGTCTCACTATATGCTCACAATGTTCTTTGCTAATTTCCAAATCTATGTGTTATTTGCTAGAAAATAAAATTGGTTGGATACAAAGGTTAATTAGTAAATAGATAAAAATGATAGAGCACAATTGGGGGTTAATTCCTACTTGAAAATATGGTTGGGGTATCTAATCTTAATCAAGAAATTGAATCCATCTTACTGCTGGATATGAATAATATTTTAACTCTATTTTTGTTAGCAAATTAGCAGACTTACAATTGCTGCAGATAGTCCCGCTTAGCGGAGAAATAGTGGTTTCGCTCTTAGAGCAGAGAGAGGAAGAGAGAGAAGAGAATTTTTTGGTTAGATTTTTAGCGTCTTACTTTCGCGCTGGTTGAGTTTTGGTCTGATTTCCTTCAGCAGCAAAATCTAGTCTCGTGCGTGTTTATAATTGAGTCAACACGACTAAAAAATCACAAGACCTATGACTAGCTCCGAATCAATTTCTAGGTCATTCGTGGAGCCGACTACTACTCGTCTTTAGTCATATATTCGTTTCAGAATTGGTGCTGAAGAGCGGCCTGGATAGCTTCAGTATCCTTCACGTATTACGCGTATTAATAGCGGTGGTGAATCAGCCGGTATGGACCGCTGCATAGTGTATTAAATAATACACAGCAGTATTTGGCTATGAATAATGTATTCATTCACTCAACGCAATTCACGCAGCATAGCTCTCTCTTAATATTCCGTCAGTTTAGACTAAGTCTAAAGTGTTCACAAAGTCGACGGTTAAATAATTATACTCTCTGTAGTATCGGTAATTGCGGCGGCAATTATCCAATTAGCAATACTACAATATTTCATTGGCATTTTGGCATAATGGCATCAAGTTATAAGTTAATAAGTTATAAGTTAATGGTATCAGAACCAATCTTCTTTTTAATGTAAAAGAATCTAATTTCAGCTGAAGCAGTTCTGGGTGACTGTTCAAAGCCGTCTCTTCCAACGCTTAGCCCTCATGTTCATAATTGTACCTGGAATCCTGTCAGCCAAGTCATCTGCCCTGGTGAAGATCAGGAAAAATTGGGCTAAAGTGGACCCTTTAATGGGCAGTTTGAATGCAGTCTTGTGTTCGATTCTGGCTGGGGTCGCCATGTATTTGTTTCAAAGGGTCGCAGTTGGGAGGAATTGGGTGAAAATATTTATCATATCGCAGGTTAGAATTATTTTATCCGAATAGTAATTTTACTTGAATTTTTCACTGTTTTCAACAAAAATTTTGAAGTGTACGTTTTGCGCAAAATGTACCGTTTAGTCGACCATCATTTATTTTAGTCGAATTTCGTTCCCCTATTTCGGGCAGGGCATCGACGAGCTGAAGGGGAAATAGTTTATTGAAGCAAGGAGCAAAATAAACATAGATTCAATGGTTGAGTAATCACGTTTGTGCCAAGGGAATCTGCAATAATGAAACGTGATAACGATGACCAAACTAAGCCATAATGCTGATTCATTGTTCCGACCCACTTTAGTGGGGGTGAGGGGGGGGGAAGGATGTGTTTTATTCAATCCAAAGTGTTGGAGTATACACTCTAAAAATCTAAAAAATAAGTTGCAATCATAAGATGGAGCTTGAAATGATAGCTCAAAATAAGAGAGCATAGCAAGACTCTCGCAATGTGGACCAGTTGTCTCAGTGGAGAGCACAGTGTAACGGCTGCTCTCCCACTTATGACGAGGAAAGCTTTACACCGCCCAGTTCGTTTCAGCGGCCACAAATCTGTCCTGATATTGTTTTTTGCTATTCGCTTTTGTAACTGTATATCCGCTATATTCTTACCGTTGCATTACAATTTCAGTTCACAACTAACTGCTAATCTTAGTTTTTTCAATATCGAACTGGACTGGGTTTACTACAGATCACAAAATACGCAATCTCTTTTATGTATACCAGTTCACTCCGATATGAACAAATCGAAGACAAAGATATATGTCTAAGACCTGTTTTGCAAAAATATTTAAACTTAACTTAAGTAGAGTTTTGCTCTCTGTACTCACGATTTGAAGACGTCAAAATTTGGGATGCCAACAGTTGAATTATTTCCCAAGTATTTTGTCGATACAGGACACAGTAACCAGTTATTTACTGCTCGAGGAATTGTGCTTCAATACGCACTTTATGTCAATTTTAATATCACAAAATTATAAAGTTTCCGCTCTTTTTTGGTAGTTTTTCAAGCTCTTTTTATACTGCTCTACATGTCAAAACTGCATCGTTCATTGGTTTGCTATGACGGCATTAATAACGTCATTTTTTCCATGCAAAACTGACGTCAAGAATTGTTGTATTGGAAATCCACGTCAAGTTTTTGGTGAAAAATTGACGTAATTGTTTGGCTTTAAATATATCGTACACCAAAGTTCGAGTAACATATGTCCAATTCAGAGCTGGATTTGTTTGCTTAACAAATACGGGAACTTTAGCTAAGCTCGGCCTTCACATCGCCGGCCCTGTTTTCCTTAGTGAAAACATCTTTCTCGTTTGGCAGTACTGGGGCGAGCTTCACTACTGGTCTCTTGTAAACTCCGGCATTCGTTCTAACTTTCGTTGATCGAATCACTCCGTCGGACCCTCCCATGGTCTCCACAACTCGACCCAGTTTGTAGTATCCTCGCTTGTCACTATCTTCGATCAACCAAACGAGATCTCCTTCTTTAAGGTTTTCGTTCGTCGTAGATCTCCACTTTTGCCGATTATTCAAAGTTGGCAAGTATTCTTTACGAAATCTGTCCCAGATGAGATTTGCATATGCTTGAGTTTGTCGAAAGAGTTTTCTGTGGTCAACAAATTCCTCTGCGCATGGTACATTGGGTAGGCAAATGTTATTGTTGCCAAGCAAGAACTGATTAGGGGTCAATGCTTCTAAGTCATTAGCATCTGAACTGACCGAAGTCAACGGTCTTGCGTTCATCGTTTGTTCTACAATACACATCGTAGTTGATAGAACGTCCTCGGTGACTGATCTGTTCCCCAACACTGCATACATTGCTTTCCTGCAGCTTCTGACCAGCCGCTCCCATACTCCTCCAAAGTGAGGTGCTGCGGGTGGGTTGAACTTCCATCTGATCCCCTGTTGAATCAAATGTTCTTCGATCCTCTCTTTGTTCCATGCTGCAACATATTCTGCAAATTCTCTTTCAGCTCCAACAAAGTTTGTCCCGTTGTCCCTGATCATTGTACTTGGTTTGCCTCTTCGTGCAATAAACCTCATAATTGCATTGAGACAACTGTCTGTGTCTATCTTGGGTAAAACCTCTATATGCACCGCTCTCACAGTTAGACATGTGAACAGACAACACCATCGCTTTTCGTTCCTTCGCCCAATCCTCACAATGAAAGGGCCGAAGTAATCCACTCCAACATTTGTAAAGGCTGTTGAAGCATCTAGCCGTTCTTCGGGTAGATCTGCCATTACTGGTGCTATCGTTTCTGCTCTGCCCTTTCTGCAGGTTACACACTTGTTCTTGATTGATCGCAAGGCATTTCGTATGCCTAGGATCCACATCTTCTGCTGAACAATGTTTCTTACATGCTCAGTGCCTTCATGCTGATTGTTCTTGTGCTCGTTTCGCAAGAATAATTCGACTGCTTGATGTTTCCAATGTAGCAATATTGGATGCTTTGCATCGAAGTCCAATTGACTTTTGCCTATTCTGCCTTTGGCTCGAATAAGCCGCTCTTCATCTAGAAATGGGTGAGAATTGTAGGATTTTGCTGCTTTTTGGAATTTCCTTTTCAGCCCTGAGAGATTTCATCTCTTCACTAAACTGTTCTTGCTGTAGTAGCCTGAAGATTGTTGCTTTTGCTTTTTCTCGTTCTTCAACGTTTACTATAAGTGTTGCTGGTTTGTGTTTGCTCATGGCTCGCCGCACATATGCCACTGCATTCACTAGCCTGTTGAAGTTACCGAATCGTTCCCACTGAATAACAGCTTTCTTCTCTTCAGTCTGTGTTGCAAAGACCGATGCGGTTATATTCTCTTCATCTGAGGCGAAGACTAGGTTCACTTGCTCTGGCCATTCACTTTTTGGTCGCTTCAACCAGGCCGGCCCAGTGAGCCACTCACTTCTCTTGAGTTCTTCAATGTTGATTGCTCTCGTGCCAATGTCAGCTGGGTTGTTGATACCGCTCACATGTTTCCACTGTGAAACATCAGTTGTATCCAGTATCTCAGCAACTCGATTGGCCACAAACACTTGCTGCTTACGATGGGAGCTGTGTATCCACTGTAATACTGTAGTTGAGTCTGACCAAAAACTGCAACTGCTTATCTTCATCCCATGTTCCTTGACTATCTGTTCCTTCAACTTCACTGCCATCACCGCTGCTTGCAGTTCCAAGCGGGGTATTGAAAGATGCCTCATCGTTGCCACCCTGCATTTTCCAATTACAAATGCTAAGTCGGCTGAGTACTCCTTGGGTTGTGAACGTAGGTAGGCCACTGCGCACTTCGTGCCTTCAGATGCGTCGGCAAACACATGAAGTTCAATTTTGTCCCTTGCTGTATAGAAGTACCTTCTAGCAATGCTTGTTTCAACTACAATTGGAAGTTGTTCTTTCCACCTCAGAAATTCTGCTTCCTCGCCAGGCTCCACTTCTTTATCCCAATGTTGTCCATTCTAAGTCCAAATGCCTTTTAGTCGTCTCATGTGAACGCTGAACGGAGCAAACAATCCGATCGGGTCAAATACTGAAGAGACAAGTGACAGAATCTTCCTCTGAGTTAATGGAGTTTCAACTTCTTTGTTTGTACCTCTACGCACTTGAAGACTATCGTCAGTAACAGTCCACTGTAGTCCAAGCACTGAAGATCCCTCCGCGTTGGGTTCCACCTCGACTTGCTTTGTGTTGCTGATCGACTTCAAGTCCTCTGGAATTGTTTCGGTTACCTCATCGTTGTTGCTTATCCACTTCTTCAGCTCGAATCCGTGTTGAGAGAGAAGAGGTTGTAACTGATTAAAGACTTCGATTGCTTCTTCAGGGGTTTCTACTGATTTGATGAAATCGTCCATGTAGAAGTTGTTTTGTATTGCCTTTGCTGCTATTGGATACATTTCTTCATTGTACAGTCCCACTCGCTTGAGAGCGTAATTTGCACAAGTTGTAGAACTCTTAGCTCCAAATACGTGTCGCTGATATTTGTATATTTGAACAGGTTCGTTAGTTCTTGGACGCCACAGAAACCTCAAGCAACTTCTGTCCTGTTCGGGAACTTGTACTTGCAGAAACATTGATTCGATATCCGCTGTTAGGGCTATTGGTCCCTCACCAAATCTGAATATCGTTCCGATCAATCCATGTAGTAGATCGGGTCCTGCTAGTAGCTTGTCGTTTAGGCATACTTCTTGGTACTTTGATGCAGCATTGCAAACACGTCTTACTTTGCCAGGCTTGTTCGGGTTTAGCACAGGATGATGAGGCAAATACCATTCCTTCCCGAAGGTGCTTTTCACTTCGGATTCGTCCAGTATCTTTACGAATCCCTTTTCAACATCGGTATCTATTGACTGTTGATACAAACTTTTCAGGTTTGGGTCCTTTTGGAATCTTCGCTCCAGTGAGAAAAACTGACCCAAGGCTGAGCTGTAGTTGTTCGGCAGGTTTGGCTCTGGCTCACTCCATAGCATTCCCACTTCGTACCGCTCGCCTGTAAACTTCGTCGTACACTCTAGCATCTTTTGTGCCTGCAGTTCCTTCTTTGACTGACTGACGACGTTGATTTTGTAGGCATATGTTTCTATGTCCCACCATGTTTGGATATTCTCAGCCACTTTCGCATCCTCTGTGAAGGCGAAATGACAAACATTTTGTCTTCTCTTTCCCGTCATGGGTCCACTGACTACCCATCCTATTTCTGTTAGAACGGCGAAAGGTCCACTTCGTGTTCCTATCTTGTAGTCCAATGGGCGTTGTAGCTCGTAAGCATCTTGACCAAGGATGATGCCAACTTCCTTCAAGTTGAAGCTCTTGTTTGGGAGAACACTCAAGTGGTTGAAGCTTTGCTTCAGCTGGCTGTAGTCATAGTTTGTGTTTCCCAACGAAATTGACGGGTGTGCAAACGCTTCGATTGAATGCACTTTTGAATGTAATCCCTTTATTTTGAGAGGAATCTTTTCTGTCTTCAGATCCTTCGTTCCGTGTATGCCTGCTATGTTGAGTGTTGCATCGGTGCCTTGGGCTCGTAACTTCTGTTGCACACTTTGATCGATGAATGAAACCGTTGATCCACTATCGAGGAAAGCATATGTGTTCAGCCTGCTGCCACCACTCTGTATTGAGACAGGAACTATCTGAAGAAAGCTCGTAACTTCGTTACTCTTGTTGATTGTTGCTGCGCTTACGTTGACTGCGTGATTGCCCTCGTCCATTTGGTTTTCTGAGTGTAGCAATCTGTTGTGCTTCTTGGTGCATCCATTGATACCGCACGCATTGACTTTACAATCTTTGATTGCATGTCCTTTGCCCAGACATCCGTAACATAAGCGTTGCTTCCTCACTGCTGCATACCGATCATTCACACTCATATTCCTGAAGAGTGGACAGTTCCAAATCTTGTGAGTGCCATCAGCTAGCGGGCAGTGGTCGTTGTGCATTTGCTTCACTTCTTCCACATTTGAACTCGCACTGAAGTTCGATGTCTTTGAAAACCGTTTGTCTCTGTTCGTGCTTCTTCGGTCTTCGTCCTTGCGCTCTCCCTTGAAAGCTGAAAACCCTTCATGCACGAATGCCATTCGTGATAGCCATTTTTCAAACATTATCAGATCAGGCCAGTCTTCATCTTTATCATCAACATAGAACCACCACTTCTCTTTGAGAACTTGAGGTAGTTTATCTACTGCCATATACAGTGTCGACCTTGATTGCAGATCGCCGATCTGCTTGTACTTTTTGAGCACATTCACAAAGTTTGATACAATAACTGAGAAAACGATCAGACCTGTTGAGTCGTGTGGTTTCACCTGACTAGCCTTGCGAAGGCTCTCCAACTGTGCATCGATGATCACATGAGGCCTTCCAAACTTCCTCTCCAGAATGCTCCAAGCAGCACCATAGAGTTGCCCAGAGTAGCCCATTCCAGATATCGCGGACTTTGCCTTGCCTGTCAGGAGGGTCTTGAGATGGCTCATCTTCTCTGAGTCTGGTATTGGTCGCCTATCCACCGTAGCAATGAACATACTGGACCACTCCGGCCATTCGAGAGGGTTTCCATCGAAGCTGTTCAACTTCAGCTTAGGTAGGTTACTGCTACCTGCATATCCACTGTTGTATCGTAATCCAGCTCTGGGGGAAACGCCCCTGTCTTCAGCACTTGATGAACGGTTTCGATATCGTGAGAACTGACTCTGCCTGTTCAGTTCAGGGGTTGCATCGAAGCGAGCTCTTGCACTGCTTGGGGTTAGAAGGGTGTCGATCCTGCTGGCCCAGTCAGAGACATCTTCTCTCCTTGGGGTCCGGTTGAAGGGTGATTTATCTCGAGCACCGGTTGATTGGGAACGAGCATCATCATTCTCTAATGCTGTTCTTTTCACCTTGCGCTCCAGTTCACGCTCTTGTTCCAGTAGTTGATGCTTGGTTTCTAACTTCTTCATCTGCATCTCGAGCTCCAGCTTCCTTCGCTCGAACTTTGCCTGTTCGAGCCGCAACTGTGTTTCAAACTTAATAGCGAACTTCTTCATCCGTTCTTCCCGCCTTTGCTTTGCTGAAGATGTTTCAGAAATATTCTCCGTATTCGGATCGTTTGCTACTGTGCCGTTTTGTAGCGTTTGGGTAGCTGAGTTGTCCGTTGGATAGTTTTTGTTACTCTCACTTTCGTTCACTGCTTGACTCGTGTTGCCTTGCTCTGTATTCATTTCTGGTTGCGTGCCTTTGCTTACATATGCAAGCCAATGAATATCCAGATTTGCTCTGCACTCCCTTGCCTGCTGTAGTTGTTCTTCAAGAAAGTTTGTTGAGTAGGGTGCAAGTTGGTTACGACGCTGCAATTGCTTGGGTATTTCTTCCTCTAGTAATTGAACAGTCTGTTGATAGAGTACCTTTAGTTTGTTGGGTCGGTCTGAATCTGCAATTATTCTCTGACCAAGTCTTCTTTTAGTGTTGACTTCGTCCACTAACTCTTGAAGCTTGTTGTCGTGCCTTTGAACTGTTGCCTGAAGCTGTTCTCTGCTGATTGTGCTTGAATTGCCTGGGTGCTGTTTGCTTTTGCTTTGCTTCTTGCTTTTACGCAGGGTTAGCCACTCGTGTGGGACTATAGCTGCTTCAGTGAATTCAACTCTTCGCTCTGCCTCACTGGTGTTGCATTGTTGTTTCGTTTGATTTTCTTTAGTGGGTGCCTTTGACACTCTCTTCATCAGATTGGACAGCAGTTTGCCTTCCACTGTCCGGGTCGGCGGACCAAATGTAACGGCTGCTCTCCCACTTATGACGAGGAAAGCTTTACACCGCCCAGCTCGTTTCAGCGGCCACAAATCTGTCCTGATATTGTTTTTTGCTATTCGCTTTTGTAACTGTATATCCGCTATATTCTTACCGTTGCATTACAATTTCAGTTCACAACTAACTGCTAATCTTAGTTTTTTCAATATCGAACTGGACTGGGTTTACTACAGATCACAAAATACGCAATCTCTTTTATGTATACCAGTTCACTCCGATATGAACAAATCGAAGACAAAGATATATGTCTAAGACCTGTTTTGCAAAATTATTTAAACTTTTTTTAAGTAGAGTTTTGCTCTCTGTACTCACGATTTGAAGACGTCAAAATTTGGGATGCCAACAGTTGAATTATTTCCCGAGTATTTTGTCGATACAGGACACAGTAAACAGTTATTTACTGCTCGAGGAATTGTGCTTCAATACGCACTTTATGTCAATTTTAATATCACAAAATTATCAAGTTTCCGCTCTGTTTTGGTAGTTTTTCAAGCTCTATTTATACTGCTCTACATGTCAAAACTGGATCGTTGATTGGTTGGCTATGACGGCATTAATAACGTCATTTTTTCCATGCAAAACTGACGTCAAGAATTGTTGTATTGGAAATCCACGTAAAATTTTTGGTGAAAAATTGACGTAATTGTTTGGCTTTAAATATATCGTACACCAAAGTTTGAGGAACATATGTCCAATTGAGAGCTGGATTTGTTTGCTTAACAAATATGGGAACTTTAGCTAAGCTCGGCCTTCACACACAGGATTGTAATGAATTAGGAGATTGTGGGGTCGCAACCCACAAAGTCCCAAACATTACTCTCCTTATAATGGTGTTGACATAGAATCAACATAACGAGCAAAAAGTTGCTGTAATACAAAGGATTTGGACTGTGTTGGTGTGCTGTCTTTTGAAGATCTGTTCACGCTTTTTTCGGCTTTTTCACGTCATTAAGAAATCACATTAGAGTGGTGATTTAAAAGACGCTGAAGTATTAAAAGGAGAAAAAATTAGAGTAAGTTGTGAGCGTGATTTTCAAGCTACCTTTAAAGTAGCGTCAGAAATGGGTTTTTGAACAAACTTTCGGCTTTTGAGAAGGATTTTTTCACGTGGGTCAATTTGAATTGTTTTCAGAGTTTCTATTCTTTGGGTGCCTTTAGCATGATGCATAAGTGTTCTAATTGCGCCCTGTTGTAATTTTTAGAATTCATCAAGGGGCAGCTGAATTTTTTATGACCTGGACACTTTCTTGTCAAAAAAAAAATAAAAATAATTCTGATTTTGCCCACTTTTATAAATTATTTCTGTTGTTTGATCACTTAGTATCATCAATGACAGGAGTGATTGGTTGATAATGAGGCGCGAATGACCATTATTAATGGTCCCAGTTAATAGCTTATTATTTTTCATGAAATTGACACAACTAATTTTAAAAAAGAGTTAATGAGTTATTAGTTTTTGTTGTATTTATGTATTTACTGCTGACATATTGTTTATTGTCTTCAAGGACAAGGCTAATAGATTGCTAATAAGATTTATTTAAATTGATTAAATCGCTTCTGTTCAAAGCTGATTCGTTTTATGATTTTGACACTTATTGTTTAAAAGAATAATTAAAGAATTTTTGAATCTTTGAGTTATTGTTGTTAATTTTTTTATCATCTTTTTGTGTCATTATTGACCAGTGTCCTTGCTTTCTGAAAAAATTTTTGTTTTTGAAATTTTTACAATTCATAGCTATTGCTTTCTTTGACTTATACAGTGCCTTCGACAATAACTGCCCGTAATTGTTTTTTTGTAGTCTTTTGACTCAGTCTTATTAATATCAGACGCAATTGCTTCAAGCGCATTCATCTCGTTTTGTTAAAATATTATATCTGTTATGATTTTTTAGCGTTTACTTGTTTACAAAAACATGTTTTGATTTTTGAACTTCGCAATTTTTTTAAATATTTTTTTCTTTTTGTTTCTTAGTCTCTGTGAAGACAGGTGAAAAACGTTTTCAGAGAGCTATAATTTAATCTGTAAAACAGTTTCGATTTAAGGCAGTTGTTTCTCCGCTTTGTTATTTCAATACTTCGTAAATTATTTGATTTTTTATTTTTGTACATTTTATAGGAATTTTATCTTCTTTTAAATCATAACATTAGCGGTAGCTTCCATTGGCAGTGCGATAATTGCGACTTCACTGAAGCGGCTTCACTGTCAATTTCGCGCAAATTTAATTGAAATTTTTAATGTAGCCGTTATTATCCTTCTTTTTGTAGTCGTATGACGTACACTGGATAATGCCGTGTCTCAATGGCTTTCTATGGAAATATAAACAAAAATTCAAATGATTTCAATTTTTATTAAGGATTTTGCTCACTTTGAAGTTAATTGTATTCAAAAATTTGAATTTGCCTCTGTTAACACTTTTTTTGTCGTCTTAACGTTCTGTTATACAACAAAGTGATTGAGGAATTTACAACTTTAACAGTGTTCTTTAAAACGGATGTGATGCAGTTTTGATAATTTTAACAATTGGTCCTCGGCAATTGTTCCTCATAAGGTGTATTATCATTTTGTCTTGATAAATTTTTCACATTTCTCTTTTTAGTTGTCTTCTGGAAAAAAAGACCTAAGAAGCTTTTAATTGAATTTTGATTTCCCTGTCCCAAAAAAGAGTGAATTTTCATTAGATGAAATCAAAATTGAGTGGACCACTTAAAAGAGAAACACAACATTTTGTGTATAATGATATGCAACAAAAAAATTTGTCCTAACTGTGCTTGGAAAACTTTTCATAATTTGTCCTATGTGCAACAAAAACCCATTATTTAGTCTAGAAATTGCTTTCAATGATTTGGTAAATTGATTGTGTTAGTTTCTCATAATATGATCAAGGATAGGGGCGTAGGATTTTGAGCGAAATCTCGACCAGGCAAATGAAGTTTTTATCTATTAGCGGAAAGTTTTTAACTGCAGTTTGTGGAATTTAGGCGGTTAACAATTAAAACAATTAATGGCGTAATTGAGATTTCCTCTTGATAATATAATGTAGTCAAGTGACTACAACAACGGTCTTCATAGAAAAATAGCTTACAAGAACTATAAAAAACTGGCTACTTTTGATTTAAAGCATTTTCACGATCTGTTTCATTTAAAACTCCCTTAATTTTCCGTAAGTATTGTTTCAACTGCTCGATTGAAATCAGCTTAATTAGAGCTGTAGGTCAATTTTTCCACACAGTCGTTGCTCTTCCCTGTTACTTAAAATAGTTGGATGGTTCTTGACACCGAGTAGAGTAAAAAAGATGCACAACTAAAATAAAATCAATTTTGCTTGTACCTTTCACAACTGCTTTTGCATTTACGTTAATTTAACACCTGCTTTGCATTTAGAGACAAATCTTAGGGACGTCTGACAACTTTATTGCGCGGAGTGGATTTTGAAAACCTTTTTTACATGAAAACCTTTTTTGAAAACCTTTTTTGTTTTAATTGTTATTGGTTCAGTTTACTGAAAACTGAATTTCAAGATATTCGCCTAATGGCTAAAAGTTCCGTTCATCTGACTCTTTGCCTATTATCCTATCACCACACAAGTAGCATTCTTAAGAAGAGAGGTGTCTAGAATTTCAACCAAAAGAGCAAAGATTTGAGGAACTTTTAAGTTGAACGATTGAAGATTGCACAATTTTAATTTAATGCTATTTTGATCACAATAGAACCTGAATTCACGGCTGGATGAAAATAGAATTTATCCTCTATGAAAAATGATGAAATTTTCAAAAATTGGAACCTGTAAAAACGGTCCACTGTCCGAGAAAAATATGCGAACAGTGATGCAAACTTTGTTAAATTAGATGCAAGATAGCATATAGTTTAAAACTGTAGTTACCAATCGCTTTTGAAATAGTTGGTGCTCGAAAACCGTCTTTTTTATTAATAAAAAAGTTTTTGACAGAGTTTTTAGGCTTCAAGGCTTTGAAAAGTTTGCTCGCTTTGTGAACAAATATTGTAATGTATTTTCCTTTGCATTACAAAAGTGAATTCCCCAAATGATAAGTGAACGAAATAGGGCAACTAAAATTTCGGTATTCCTCTATGGTTTTAACCTCAACAAATTTTTGAATAGAATTACGCAGACGATAATCTGTTGGAAAACAGAAACGCGTAGTACTTGGATCTGTTGTACTACGCGTTACAGATTTTAAACGAATTTTAAGGATTCGTTTCAGAAGAAAACAAATTTTATCTACTGAAAAGAAACGAGGCTTGATATTTTTTGACAAAGAGTACTCTTTCAGTGCAAAAATTGTTTCGGATTCATTGATTTGATGATCTTAATTAGTTCTTGTAGTTGCCATTCTTGGCTTGCGCGACTAATTTGTTTCATTCCATAATAATTCTTTCATTTGCCTTTGAAAAAATTTAGTGGCGATTATACGGTAAACTGTAAGTGACGCGAAACGTAGTTAAAGTTGCTTGTAAATTTTAGAACTTTTTCGAACTTTCGGAATCTAAAAAATTAGACAGTAGAAAAATATAACTCCATTTGTTTCAGAATCCTCAGAATTTTTGTAACTCTTAAGATAAGGCAGTCATGGCAGAAGGACTATGTATATTGCCAGATTACTTGACTGAATGAATTTAGTTAGTTTAATTATAATGGCCTTCTGCCCATTAGCCATTGAATATTTGGAATCTTTTATGTTTTCCCTCCCAAAATTATGAAAGGTCAACTCAAAACAAATTCTTCATTGATTAGTGTTCTCAGTATCACATAAGATCAAAAATCATGTATGCTGACTACGTTTTATGCAGGTTTGACCCAGGTTTTGTATTTTGTTTTTTCAGTCGAGCAAAAGTTGAGCAGAAGATCTTCGGTCGGGCAAACGTCGTGAAAAATTTCAGTCAAGCAAAAGTTGAGCATAATAATTTGGGTCGAGCAAAAGTCTAGCGTGAAGAATTCTTCAGCGAGCAAAAGATCGACTTCAGGCTCAACTTCTGGCTCAAGTTCAGCGAGCAAAAGCTGCTCGCTGAAGTTGAGCCAGAAGTCATTTCATAGGTTATTTTGGTCGAGCACGATCTTTTGATACCTTTTTTGGGTCGAACATGGTCGTTTCACAAATCGAGGTCTAAACCTGAGAGTAGGTGCGTGTTAGCGTAAAACATTTGCGTCATTCAATTCTGCAATTCTGAAATATTTTAAAAAGTAACTTTAAGTCGAACTTTTAAAAGGAAGAGAAAGTGTTACGTCACTTTAAATTGTATCTGCTGTTTTTGTTGTAGCTGGTGATGATGTCGGTTGGTCTTCTGGTTGAATCTCTGACCATTTTTGACGTCATCCGCAGTCAATTCTTCTACTTCTCAGAGGATCTCGTGGTCAGCTTTGCATCTGGTGAGCAGTATGCAGCACAATCTAATGCTCGCAACAGCATTTGTTTACCAATAACTAGTCTCTTTTTAACACTACTTAAGAATAGAAAATGAGAAATATTGTGACGGTTTCAACAATCTTTGCAATTGGGGATCAGTAAGCTTTGAGGAAAAACAAAGCATAAGAAGAAAAGGTTTCTTACTAAAAGTTCTGGCGGGAACCTAAAGTCTCTTAAAAGCTGTCGCAAATTGAGTTTTTATATTCCCTTCAACGGGGATCCTTAAAATATGTTCCCTAATTGACAGGGATTTAAAAAATATGTTTCCTAGTTTAACAATGATTTTCAACTGTGTTCCTTATATATGCCCAAGCCTAGCTATCAGTCCGCTTCAGTACTGTTTCAAAACACTTGTAGAGCAATATGAATTTCAGGACTGTAATCAGGATAATTTCAGTGAAAGTTCACTCAATCAGCGCCGAATTTCTTTTAACTTTGGATATGTTAGTACATCTCTCTTATATTGTTAATGCAGGTTTGGGTCATTTCATAATGCTACAGCTGGCAGCAGAGATAGCTGAGAGTGGATTGGAAGCGATGACATTCGGAGTGTTGATGACTAACTGGACTATGAGCACTGTCCTGAGCAGTGTCATTGGAAATATACTCTCTGTACCATTCGGAGTTATTGGTTAGTTTCTTTACTTTCAACTGTAGTATATTAAGGGATATTAAAATTTACTCGATTTTTCTTTGCTTGAAGAATTCTAGTAGTAATTTGAGAATCAAGAGAAAAAATAGTCAAGCGTTAAATCTTAGAGGCCGTTCAATTTAGTCAATTAGTTTTTGAAGAAGTCATAGAATTGCGCGTGGAAAACACGTACGCAATGCTCTTGCTCAGTACTTTTGAAGAATTAACAAGTTAATTAATTTCGTAACCATCTGGTATACTATAGTCAAACAATATTTGCATTCGAGTATAATATTTAAAATCAAAATTAGTGGTTCGTTTTCAGCTAAACTTTAAAACAAAAATTCCGAAGCAGCTGATATTTTTTTTTCGCATGCAACAAATTTCTATTGCTGTTTTAACTTTCTTTTAAATTCTATGAGGTTTTTTTCTTCTGTATTTCAAGAGCAAGTTATTCCATTTTAAAATGCTTTTTATTCTAGAGAACAGTTGCTTGCTTTTAATATGATGTGATGTTCTATTTTGCGATTTGTACTAAAACTCCCTCCAGGGAAAATTATAAGTACGAAATGAATTTCTTGAAAAAATTTATTTTTGAAGCACTAATTTGAGTCATAAGCACTTTGCTCGTAAAATGTCAAATTTGATCAAAAGATCTTTTGACCTTTCAAAATGTTCTCATGCAGCCTGCTTAAATCTCCCGAGTTTTTGTTGGTTTATGCATTGTATTGATGAATTGTTAAGATTTTGGGAAAAATTGCACCTAAATATAAGTGTGACAGTAAAAAGGATCTAAACAACTTAAACTGAACTTGAAGATGTATCTGATGAATATATTGATATTATGACCACGGCCATTTCTGATTGCAATTTATTAAATTGAATTCGAAAGCTCTGATTTGAATCAATCTCGAATCGCAAATATCTGGGGTGTTTGTATCATCCGCAATTTAAATTTGTTTTGCTGAAATTTCCATATACTTTTGTTGTTCAATCCTTGACGTAGAGAAGAAAGTTGTGAAGAAGTTGACTCTCACACGAGGGACACCGAGTTCGATAATTGTCTACTCTGAGAAAATATGCTATAGTTTGACATACTTCTTTCTGTCGGCAAAAAAGCAGCATTGTCTGCAAATTCGCAGCACTTAGTGTCATGAAAAGTTTTGTGTGTTCGAGATAAATTATTTCGCAATATCATGAAAAATTTTAACTGACTATACAAAGTTTTCATGATTCTACAGTAAGGCTCCAACTATATGTGAAAACAACATCTGGGGTCAATTAACAGCGGTTAAATTCAAATTGGGTGTCATTTAATATTTTTTTTGCATGTTTTCTTTCACTTGATTAAGCCGAAGACGTTCAGAAGAGTAACTGAGATTGGCGTATAGTTTTCGCATAACCTTATCTTTTTTGTTGACATCGTTTCTGTCAATACCTGAGGTTGACGCAACAGTGAGAATTTATTTCTGCGAGAGGGGGGCAGCTAACTAGGACAAAACCTTACACCTGCAGGTTGCACAAGAAAACTGGAACAAAGATGGCAACTTAATAGGAGAAAGATCTTTATTGCTATAACAGCCTCGTTCAATTTTTCCAACTTAGAAATCTAACTTTTTACACTTCAATCAAACCGCTATAAATAACCGGCTGCTTGGCTATCGGAGACGGAGACATTTTATTTCAACTTCTGAATATTATTAAGAAAACTTTTCTTTCACTAATCTGCAAATTTGTACTCTTAACATCAATTTCAACCGAAAGTCAACAATTTCGTATCTGTTTCTCTATAGACGTTAGAACAAAACATTAGTCTCCTCAGGCTTTGAGCCCAGCACTTGGGCGCAAGCGCCGTCGTCTCGGGGTACTAAGTCCCTCGGACGACTATGATTTTGGTCTAACATATACTTACTTAGTGCTTGAGTTTTTCTACCCTCGAGTTGACTGCTTTCCGTTTTTTTAGTTAACTATTCATGCTAATACTGATTAATAATAAAATACGAAGAAAGATCGAGTATCGAAAACAACGACAGTATTTTAGGTGATGATCGGTTTCATTCGGACAGTCAAGTTGACAGAAGAATGGTCTTTGCTTCCGTTCTAACACTTACCCTAATCAACACCACGGCTCTCGCCCTCTTCTATAAATTGTGCCCTCGCAGAAGATCGGATTTGCCCAAACTTAAGTTGAAACTTGGAACTTCTTTAACTGGGGCAAAAATCAGTGTTGGCCTCTTTGTGTTGATGTTCGCATCAAGTGTGGTTTATAATTTAATGATTATAGTGCCTTCAACGCAGTGTTTAGTAATTGTGGGTGGTAATGGGTGCTCGTAAATTGAAAATTTAGATTCATTATATTGAGAAAAAAGCTCTTACAGAGTTGGAAAGTTTTTCCTCGATGCTGACAAAGTGAACTTATAGTTTAAAACATGTTACATACAATATATCAACTAATTCTCGGTAAGATAACTGACTTTGTAGCCGATGGAAATCTAGATAGAGCTCTGTGTTAACTAGCCATCCACAGATTTTAAAATTTTTAAAATAGATTGTTGCCAGTTTTTCTGCGGATGTGCTGAGTTTTTAAAAAAACTATAAAAATAAAATTTTAACAATAAATAAGTTTAATAACAAAAGATTAAACCAAGCATGGTTGCGACCATCTTGGTAGTCTCTTCTTTATAGTGGAAGTGTGCAACAAAGTCGTTTTAGATCGCATTGCGTCCTGAGGGATAGCATATCTGTAATTAGATCCGTTCCCAGCACCGAATTTCAAAAAAATCTTGAAAAACATATGAAGCCTCTGTAAACAATTTAAGCATATTGATTCTAGGTGCCAAAAGATGAAGCATAAAATATTGCAGAAAAGATATAAGATTTCACTAAAATACACATGACAGATATTTTTCGGGAACAGGGGATCGTGATTCTCAATTGGACTAAAGTCTGAAATAATTTGAAAACAGTCACGTGCGCATTTTAAAATGCCAAAAGTCTGCAGTGACAAAAGTCAAAATGCCACAAGCTGCTACTTAGCCAGAAGGTGAATTTCGTCGACTTTTGTCATTTTAAATTGTGCGCGTTTTGTGTTTTAAGCATGGTTAAGTGACTCTGCAGAAGTCACTTCGATATTCTGACTTAATATCTCGAACCACTTCGCGGTTTTCGATAAACGCCAGAAGTTCTCACAGAATCAAGCAGTGCCACGTAACCATTACTTCATGCCTAACAATAGTACCGTGTGCTTAAAAATTAGTCATTGAAAACTCTGTCTTTTGAGCATGTGGAATTTATCAACATTGAACTTGTGCAGAATGTCCTGACACCAATCAGTTGCTCTGTGGGTATCTGATTGAAGCTCTACTGACTCAATAACTTCTCATCAAATTTTCAAATCCTTTAATAAGGTTCTCAGATGTAGAATTTTTTAATTTTGTCGTTAGAAGGCTTCTAGCTGGGGACTGGCTAGTGCCCAAAAATCTATCAAAATTGCGGAAGATCTGTTTGGTGGCTCCTTTTGTTGTAGGGAGTGTACTGTGTTGTCTCCAAAGAGTTTGCTCTCTCGACTGTTTCAAAACTTCAATTGGGATAATTGAAATAATAACCAAGAAATGTAATACCAGCAACCAATACAGTTATAGCCAGCTACAAATAACTGGATAACTTCAACTATACGAAAGTAATTTTTCTATCGAAACTAACTATTGGTTCACACTAATTCAAATCAGCTCAATCAGATTACCAACAAGTATCCGGAACGCATGCAGTTCACTTCTTAACCCAAACAACTATAATGAATTCTTCCTCCCGGTAGCCATGCTACAGGCAAGAAACTTCAAATTTTCAAAACCAACGATTTTGAATACGTTTGCAGTTACACTCACTGCAACTAAACAACTAGCATAAAATTTTTTTCACAGAGAACTCACTGAACAACTATTTGTTCTCTCGCTGATAAATTTTCTCTCACTGAGAACCAACTGCTCCACTTCAACGTTTTTATCTCTCAAAATAGACTGATAAACGGTTGTTCCTCAGCATCGTAAGCATTTCGGAGCGTTATTCCTGTGATAAGGGTACTCAAATTTCAATCACTTTTTTTATCAAAACGTAACGTAGTGTTCCTTTTAGAACATTTTGACCTATTGTATAAGTACAATAGTGGGCATAGGATGTTAGTCACAAGATGCAACTTATCTAATGTATATGTTTGCTCAAAATGACCGGAATTTTGTGCACAACTCGCTTTGATATTTTCAGGATCCAAAAAAGTTGTTCCGTGTTCAACTGTTCTTATTCAAGTACATGCATTCTGTTGGTATTCTTTCACTGTTACTGATACCACTCCGATTTATTATATAAAAGCTTTTGCTCCTCTGTGCATCTAGCAATGTTTTTCAACCAACTTTTAACTATTTCATTACAACCATAATGCCTGAAAAATCAAGGAAAACTTAGATCTTTCTGCCTTTTGTGTAGAATATTCGTCAGCGCTAAGACCTTGAAATTGAACGATAACTTATTTTCGTTCTCAACGTGTGAATGTGGTTTTCGGTAGATACTTTGACTCTGGTGAAAGTGTTGCTTCTTTCATAGAATCACAAGAAGAATTCAGTTAAACTCTTTTCTTTTGTTTGTTTGCAAAGCCAACATGAACTGTTTCGGGTAACCGCAAAGAGCCCGTTGATTTTCTTTTTACACGTATATTTGTACAAGGTGTCACCAGTTAAAATTTCAGGGCAATCGGGCTTGAAGAAGTAGGGTTTTGGGGTCTTGCGGGGGGGTCGTAAAAACTGAGACGCATGATTGCGTAACGTTCAAGTTTTTCTCTATCGGAATTACTTTCAATTAGCTCTTTTGTTCTCATTAATCTACTATCAAGAAAAATTTGAGGCAATAATTAGTCCTATCTCCAACATCAACCTCACTTCATAACTAGTTTTTTCCACCCAAAATTTTTTTTTCAAAAGTTTTGCTCTGTTGAATGTCTGATTCGCATTATTTCTACTTGTATGACAATTTTGACTGTCCCCTCTGTATAATTAAGACAAAATTTTTAGCAGTTTTTGTTTATTAGCTTACCTTCCAATTACACCCGTTAATTTTCCCAAATTTTCCCTGATAAAATTGACTCTAGTGGCAATTTTGAATATAAGAACTCCAACAATTATTTGCGTTTTTTTTACAACCAACGATTTTGAATACCCTTGCAGTTTTACAAACTTCAATAAAATAGGCATCTAAGCTCTTTCACAAGGAAATGGCTGACCAACTTCAATTTTATGTCGCTGAGAACTAACTGCTCACTCAAAATTTTTCTCAAGTTTTTCTCTCAAGTTTGACTAACAAACCGCTGTTCGTCGGCCGCGTAGGCCTCTCTGAGCGTTTTTCTTGTGCTTAAAGGTACACAAAGTTATAAGTTTTTCACCAGCAAAACGTCACGTATTATTCATTTTGGAACAATTTGACCTGTCGTATCAGAGCAATAGTGGGCGTAGAAGGTTAGCCACGAGAAGCAATTTATCTTTGTAAATATTTGCTCAAAATGACAGGAATTTTATGGACATCTAGCTTTGATAAGTTCAGGATTCCACAAAAGTTATCTTTCCTGTTCAACAATTTTTATACCAGTACATGCATTCTGTTTATATCTTTTCCCTCTTACTGATACGTCTTTGATTTGGACATGAATATTTTGGCTCCTCTGTAGATCTAGAAATAGTTTTCAACCAACTTTTAACTATTTCCTTAAAATCACAATTCTTGAAAAATCAGGCAATATTTAGATCTTTCTGTCTTCTTCTTTGTAGAAAATTTGTCATCGTTTTAACCTTGAAAGTGAAAAATAACTCATTAGCTATCTTCAGGTTTGAATGTCGTAGATATTTCGTTTTTCGTTGGGTATATTGGCTCTGGTGAAACTGTAGCTTCCTTCATAGAGCACAAAAAATTCAGTTAACCTCTTTTCTTTTGTTTGCTTGAAAAGCACACATGAACTGTTTCGGGAACCACAAAGAGCATGTTGTTTTTCTCCTTACACGTACAAGGAGCCACCAGTTAAAATTTCAGGGCGATCTGGCTTGAAAACTAGAGTGTTTTCTGGAGAATAATTGAGTTTCTCTATAGCGGAGAGTATTTGCTTCTCTCTTTCTCTCCGAATTTTGATTAAACAGCCATTAAAGTGTTCTGTTCCTATCAATCTATTCTCAAGAAGAAATCGAAGTAACATTTAGTCCTATCTCCAACATCGAACAAAGTTCATGACAATATGAAAATTTTGACTGTCTCCGCTGTATAATTAAGACAAACTTCTTAACAGTTACTGTTTCCTAGCTGATGGTTCAATTAGACCCGTTAATGTTCCCAATTTTTCACTGATAAATTCGAACCGACAGAAAAACTTGAATATAAGGTCTCCAACAATTATTTGCGTCAACTCCCAAGATCTATAACAAATTTCTCTTACAAACACAAAATCACTTTTCAAAGATTAGTCAGACTAGTACTCTTAAAAATTGAGCACCAGCTTGAACCCAAGGAAAACTTGCAACAAAAAGCAAATATTTCAATTCTTTTTCTTTTCATTTCATTTCTTCGTGCATGTCCTTTCAACCACCAATTTGATCTGCTTATTTTTGTTTTGGAAACCAATTCATTTCGATTTTGTGCATAGAAGCCAAACACTTGCCGATTTACACCGTAAAAGTATCAATTTTTAATGATTAAAAGTCTTTGAGCCAACCATTCGCAAAAAGAACACAATTGGTTAATGTAATTTTTATCATACTTTTTACTCTTGGCCTCTCCACACAATAAAATTTATGACTAAACGTTTATCTGCTTTTCTTTGTCTTCGTATTTCCGAGCTATAGGTAATCGTCAGGGGCAAACAAAAATTCTTTTTTCTGCTGTAATCATAAGTTTGTCCTTTCGTTCAAAAACCTCTGAGTTTCATTCTGACTATTTTTGACAACAATCACTTCGCAAATTTAGTGTTTTTTTGTGTTTAACAAGGAAAGCTACACTCCAGCCCAACTTACTTCGCTCAAGTTCGATATTTTTTTTGCATTGTTGATATGCTCAATATTAGCTCCCAAACTCTGCAAACTAATTACCCACAATCTATCTAAGCTTCAATGTCATATAATTTCAACGATTTAAATTAGAAATTCCACACTCCTCCCTACTACACGATTTTTCGCCCCAATAATAAAAAAACCGTCGGTCCCTGTATACTAGCACTCTTTCTTCTCTGCAGAGTGTTAATTTTTAGGAACTTAGTGAACCTACGTTACTGTGAAGCATTTAAAAAGAGCTCCAATAAAATCACGTTAGATAATGCCCGGAGCACTGTTTATTGATTAAACAAATAATCGAAGATATAAGCAGGATCATATTCATAAGTAACTCAGTCAGTAAAGTATTTTTGAACAAAAAATACTGGTTCAAAAGAAGCTCACATTCAAAACATTTCAATGCAAACAAATATAATTCTGTCTAATCTTAAACTAATTCTGAACATTGCATTTAAACTGACCATCTTTTTCCATTTAGAGTCCTATTATAGTATTTGCCATTTAGTGCATATGCAATTCACTATTAGCAGTAGATTCATTGACTCAATTGCGAACCGCTAACTAAATGTACGCCACGATAACTGATAATCATAAGAGCTGCAGTCTCGTTTGATTGGACATAGTAGCTCTCACATCAAACAGTTCAAGCTTAACCATTTTATCAAATTTTTTTTTCTTCCTCCGATGCTTGAAAGGAAATCCGCCTCATGTCTCAATCCTAGACGCTTTTTTACGCCACAGTCCCATTGGCGACTGATACCTCAAACTCTTTGATCCACTTCTCTTCCGACTTAAACTTTGTTTTCCAAACAACAATCAAGACTTCTCTGATTGTCACTCTTCCTCAAGTTAGGAGAAGAAATACACGACACCTTTCTCCTATATTTTACTATCTCTTCTTGGCGGTATATGCTCATCGACAACTAATTTCACACTATCTATTGCATTCTTGACCTCGAAATTCGAGGACTGCTCTCATTCGTTAACTTGCTCCGAAGAAGAACTCTCTAAGTGTACTGCCACTATATTCTCTCCAAAGCAAATGCACAAGAGCTCTCCATCATTCGTAAATTTCAGCTTCAAATCAGATCACGTGCCTTCGAAGGTCACACTGAATTATCGTCACCGAACTCTTCTCTCTGGATATGGAACACTTCACAATCCGATTAAAAAGTTGAACTTTTCGGAAAAAAACATCTTCTGCAGTAGAAACTTTGCGTTGCCCCACCCTCAATGACTGCCCAACCGCGCTTTGTATAATTTGTCTACTCTGAATAGCTGCATCACTTGTAGCATATTGAAACTCTTTTCCAATGTTTCCTTGTCTGAGTGAAGTAATGGAGATCCGAATTCAAAGAACTGTTTTCTTTTCGATTTTTTCCAAATGGCTAATTTTTTTGCAACGTTGTCCAGACCAAATTTTCAGATTCATTCTGCATTTATTTCTTTCCTCTTTTTCAGCAATTTATTTTCTTTCTGAGTATCCGGGATCCTCCAACTTAATCTGAACTAAGCCAAAAACCACATCACGGGAGCCGACACCACTTCCATCTTGGTTATCAACGAAAGGGTAGCACGTCACTCTTTCTGCTACAGTTGTGTTTAAAAACATCATCAATAACTGATTCATTATCCATCGCTCTTTCTACATTGAATTTGCGGTTCTCCAGCTTTTTAAAAGTTGCAGGCGGTAGCTGCTGACGCGAAGTCCCAAAAACAGTTTTAACTTCCCGTATGGTATCTCCGATGCCTCCAACAGTCAGGGCAAAGTTTGAGCCCTCGTTCTGATTTTATTTTCCGCTTGATCAAATGCGGTTTTTTTCCAGATCTTGGCAAGAAATTATTTGCTTATTTTTGCTGGTGTAGTCGATTTTTTGTCTTAGCACCCTTCTGGAGATCTATCAGCGTTTGCCTTTGCAGCCGTGCTTTCACAACCCTGGGTTGCTTTGCAGTACGCATCGTCTGTATATAGGGAAAGGTACTAAACTCCCTTTTAAGTTCTCACAGTTATCAACAGGTGACGTTCGGGTCAAACTTAGTTGATCAGTGTGCTGCGACCTAGTACTGATTATACCTTGGCGCGAACTATTAGCAATCAAAAATCCATAACATTTCTTCTGCTGCCCTAGAGAAAACACCTTTTTGAGCACAATTAAAATTCGGCTTAGTTGTTCCTTCAACATCTACCCGTTTGCAAAAGTACGGCATATAGGGACAGGATGTGATGTATTCACACGCTATCAACGCTTTAAAGCATGGTTTACCAACTGTCCTTTCGATTTCGGTAGTCTGGTCAAAAGATTCAGGGTTTCTGTACGGCTGACGAACGTTGGGAACAAACACAACGTCATCTACACAAAGAAACTAGTTTCCATCTTTGCAATCGAAGCAGCTGTCGTCAATGCTAAAATTGTCGTCACTGAAAATTGCATAATCCTCCAACTCACTGTTAGCTATTTCCTCGAGTGCACCGCTTCTCAGTTCTGAAACTTTTATGTTCTTACCAATGCCTCACCGTGAATTACATCGATCCAATTATTTCCTTGAACTGCTCAGCTTCGGATATGGGCTTTGTAGTAATCTGCTCTTCCATTTCTCCCTCGGAATCGAAATCGCAACTCCCACCATTGACGTTTTAGTCAGCAACCGTCTCCAGACCGGACGAACCCTCAGTACGTTTTGAAATGCTTTTTTGGTTCCCGCCTCTGATCTTCGGCTTCTCTTGAAGCACTGGTTGGTTTTGCTCCAAAACCAACAGCTTCTATGGCAGACCAACATTTAGTCGAAGAAGTATAACTGGTCATAACTGGTTTGACAATAACCCCAGTTGAAACAAGTTTTATTTTCTTTTCTAATTAATTGATCACTTCTTCGATCGCAAACTGTTTTCTCTCAACAACTTCACTTTCAAACACTAGTCTGTTAATTTCACACCGTAAAACCTCTTCATAATAGTTGCCCATTACTACCAACTATCTCCGAAAATGGTCTTCATACATCTTTTGAAAAGTGGACAGACTTAAGTCAAAAGAACTACAAAATCCGTTAAACAGTCCAAGCACCCTACTTTTGGCCGGAATTCCAAAATTCATGTGGCAAGTAACTCAAAGCATGAAAAGCCCAACTAAACAACTTTTCTGGCAAGTATCTATTGATTTTATTTTTTTGACGACATGAACACTTAACAAACATCCAAGTAATACTCACGCCAGTCACCCAAACATCGTATCCAGGTGAAGAGAAAGGTTTGAAAAAAACCAATTCTGCTATTGTTTTCCAAGCTGCTGCCCTCTACTCTGATTGCTCCTCTGAGGCCTCAACCTCTGCTGCAAATCTTCTTGGCTCTTTTTCTTCTCTCTGTCGAAGTAATCTTTCCTTTCTAGCTGCTTGGGTACCTCCACCACTCAGATATAATCTTCATCCCAAAAACCTATGTATTTCTTCGAAAATAACCGTTTACCAAATTTAACTCTGTTGCTCAAATTCCCTCAAAACTCTTCCTGCTTCAGTCCTTGAACAGTCTTCTTGATATCCTCATTGTGTTTCTCAGACTGATCTATCGATAGGGTTGCGAGCTTTTGCACGTATCGTCAGTACTTCAGAAATATAATCACACTCGTGTCTTCTTCAAATTTAGCTGAACAAGTTCCTTTTTAACAAGACAGCGAACCCAGAAGCGCCACTGTAAATTTTTTTATTCTTGTCGTTAGAAGGCTTCTAGTTGGGTACTGGCTAAGCGCCCAAAACTCCAGAAGATTTTTTTGGTGGTTCCTCTTATTGTAGTCAGTGTACTATGTTGTCCCGAAAGAGTTTGCTACCCCGACTGTTTCAAAACTTCAATCGGGATTTTAAATTAATAATCAAGAATTGTAAAATCGGCAGCAAATAAAGTTATAACCGGAAACAAATGATTGAATACTTTCAACAATCCGAAAGTATTTTTTGTATCGAAACTAACTAGTGGTTTACGCTAATTCAAATCAGTTCAATCAGACATTCCACAAGTAACCGGAATGCATGCAATTCATTTCCTAATCCAAACAACTATAATAGGTTCTGCCTCACGTTAGCTATGTTACTAACCAAAATTTATAATTTTCACAGCTAACAATTTTGAATATCTTTGCAGTTTCACACACTGCAACTAAACAAAAAGCATATAAGTTCTGTCACAAAAAACTGGTTGAACAACTACAATTTCCTATCAAATTTTGTCTCAAGTTTTTCTCTAAAAATCAACTATTAAACCGCTATTCCTCCACCTCGTAGGCCTCTCTCTGAGCGTTTTTCTTGTGCTTAAGAGTACACAATTTTATTAGCTTTTCGTCAGCAAAACGTAACGTTTTGTTCCATTTAGACAATTTTGACCTAACATATAAGAGCAAAAATGGGCCTAGAATGTTAGCCACAAGACGCAATTTATCTTATGTAAATGTTTGCTTAAGACGACCAGAATTTTGTGGACAACTAGTTTTGATAAGTTCATGATTCAGCAACAATTATGTTTCATGTTCAACAGTTCCTACAAGAGTACAAGCATTTTGGTAATACCTTTGCTCTATTACTGATACCTCTCTGATTTAGCATTTAGCCTATGAATACTTTTGCTCCTCTGTGGATCTATCAATGTTTTTAGGCAACTTTTAACTATTTCCTTACAATCACAATGCGTGAAAAATTAGGGAAACTTATATCTTTGTTTTTTTTTGTAGAATGTTCGTCAGCGTTATAATCTTGAAAGTTGGGTCTTCTTCTTCTCTCTGTCGGAGTAATCTTCTGTGTGTAGCTGCTCGGGTACTTCCACCACTCATTAGAATCCTCGTCTCAAGAATCACTGTAATTCTTCGAAAATAACCCTTTACCAAATTTGATTCTGTTGCTCAAATTCCCTCAAAAACTCTTCCTCCTTCAGTCCTTGAACTGTCTTCCTTAATATCCTCAATGTGTTTCTCAGAATGATCTATCGATAGGGTTGCGAGTTTTTTGCATGTGTCGTCAGTACTTCAGAAATCTAATCACACTCGTGTCTTCTTCAACTTTTGCTGAACAACTTCCTTTTTAACAACACAGCGAACCCAGGAGCGCCACTGTAGATTTTTGTATTCTTGTCGTTAGAAGGTTTCTAGTTGGGTACTGGCTCAGCGCCCAAAACTCCGGAAGGTTTGTTTGATGGTTCGTTTTGTTGTCGTCGGTGTATTGTGTTGTGCCCAAAAGCTTGCTATCTCGACTGTTTCAAAACGTCAATCGGGATTTTGAATTAATAATCAAACATTATGAAACCGGCAACTACAATGGTTACAACCAGAAACAAATGATTGAACAAATTCAACGATCCGAAGGTATTTTCTCTATCGAAACTAACTAATGGTTTACACTAATTCAAATCAGTTCAATCAAACTATCCACAAGTATCTCAATCGCATGCAATTCACTTCCTAATCCAAACAATTATAATATGTTTTGCCTCGCGGTAGCTACGTTCGTGACCAAAAACTTATAAATTTCACAACCAACGATTTTGAATTTCCTTGCAGTTTCACACACTGCAACTAATCAACTAGCATATATTTTCATTCACAAAGAATTGGATGAACAACAATAATTTTCTATCGGTGAGAATCAACTGCTCTCTCAAAATTTTCCTCAAGTTTTATCTCAAAATTCACTAACAAACCGCTGTTCCTCCACCTCGTAGGTCTCTCTCTGAGCCTTCTTGTGCACAAGGAAACAAAAACTTATCATTTTTTATCAGCAAAACACAACTTATTGTTCCTTTTGGAACATTTTGACCTATCGTATAAAAGCAATAGTGGTCGTATAACGTCATTCACAAGATGCAATTTATCGTTTGTAAATGCTTGCTCAAGATGACCGGAATTTTGTGGACAACTAGCTTTGATAAGTTCAGGATTCAGCAACAGTTATGTTTCATGTTCAACAGTTCTTATAAGAGTACATGCATTCTGGTTATAACTTTAGCCTATTACTGATACCTCTCTGATTTAGCATTTAGCCTATGAATACTTTTGCTCCTCTGTGGATCTGGCAATGTTCTTTCAACCAATTTTAGAATATTTCCTTAAAATCACAATGCGTGTAAAATCAGGGAAAACTCAGATCTTTTTGCCTATTTCTTTGTAGAATATTCGTCAGCTTTATAGCCTTGAAACTGAACGATAGCTCAATAGCTATCTTCACGTTTGATTGTGGTTTTCGGTAGATATTTTGACTCTCGTGAAGTTGTAGCTTCCTTCATAGAGCACAAAAAAATTCAGTTACTCCCTTTTTTTCGTGTGATGGAACAGAACATATGAACTTTTTCGGGTACCGCAAAGAGCCCGTCGTTTTTCTCATTACGCGTACAATTGTTCAAGGAGTCACCAAAAAAATTCGATGAGATGTGGCTTGGAGATCTAGGGCATTGGGGACTTGTGGTGAGGGGATGGTGAAAATTGAGACCCTTGATTTCGTAATAATTGTTTTTGTCTCTATCGGAAATTTTGTTAAACAGCCATTAAGCCCTCCAGTTCTTATCAACCCATTCTCATAAAGGACTCGAAGTAACAATTAGTACTATCTCCAACATCGAGCTCAGTTCATATTAATATGACAATTTTGACACTCTCCGCTGTATAATTAAGACAAACTTTTTAACAGTTACTGTTTCCTAGCTTACGTTTCAATTAGACCCATTAATTTGCCCACATTTTCCCTTATAAATTTGATGCGACTGACGAATTTGAATATAAGAATTCCAACAATTGTTTGCGTTCATTCCCAAGATGATCTATATCAACTTTCTCTTACAAAAACAAAACCACATTTGAAATTTTACTCCGACTAGTTTTCCTGAAACGGGAGTTCCGAGCTTGAATCCAAAGAAAACAATTGCAAAGAAAAGCAAATATATTCAATTCTTTTTTTCATTTCATTTCTTCATGCCTGGCCATTAAACCACCAATTTGATCTTTTTAATATTGTTTTGGAAACCAGTTTGTTTAGTTTTTGTGCATAAAAACTAAACACTTGCCGATTTACATCATGAAAATATCAGTTTTTATTGACCAAATGTCCAGTGCGCCGACCATTTGCAAAATAAAAAAAATTGGTCAGTGTAATTTTCACCATACAGTTCGCTTTGCTTCTGCACCCAATGAAGTTGGTGACAAAACGCTTATCTGCCTCTCTTTGTGTTCTATTTTCCATTATATGGGTAAACGTCAAGGGCAAACAAATATCCTTTTACTTGGAAAAATGAAAAAAAAAATGCCTGACAAAAAATTCAGAGCACATTTTTGTTTTTTCCTCTTTTTATGCAGTAATTTTTCTTTGTTAACATAACCATTACATCCCTCTGAAAAACACTAAACAGTAACCCCAAACGTGTAGCTGCCTATAGGGAACACAAACTCAATTTTATCATACAAAAATGGCTTTTAGGGATGCCATTCTGGGGTTTGGGGGGAATTCATTAAAAATATCATTGTTCTTCCCAAGTTCTCCCGTTCTTTTCTTCAGCTGTAATCACACTTGGCTCCTTTGGTTTATTGACCTCTCAGTTTGATTCTCACTATTTCTGACATTTTGATCACTTTGCGAAGCTAGTCTTTTTTTGTTTGCGCAATAAATAATGCTACACTCCACTTCAATTTATATCGCTCAAGATCGCTCCTTTTGTTTTCATAGTCAATATGGTCAAGATAAGCTCCCAAACTCTGCAAAATAATTAACCACCCTGCATCGAAGCTTCAATGCCATGTAAAATCAACGATTTAAAGTGCAAATTCCACGTCAGTTAAAATTTTTTCGGTTAATCAGAAGAAAAAAAAAAGATTGCGAAAACGGACTGCTGAGGGCCGCTACTTCTATTCGGAGGACATTCTATTTACTAGGTTAAGTTTTTTTGCCTCTGTTGTCTAAATGTGCTTGTTCCAGATCTGTATTATGGAGATACTGTTGAGCACTTCAGAACGCCAAAACCAAAGCTTTAAGAACCAAAGATCAACTTTTGTTTGCGCTGATAACACACTTTTTTCATTGATCTGAACCTCTAACAAAAATTTGAAGCATAAACAAAATATGCCGGTAACAAGCAATCAGATAAATTTAAATTACATGAGCCCTTTCACAAAAAAAGACTTCTAGAAAACAAACTGGACGGAACAGAAAATAAGGATTGCCATATAATACTTATTTTCTATTCCAGCCAGATTGTTTTTCTTTTGTGAAAAGGCTCATGGAAATTAAATTTATCTGATTGCATTTTACCCGCATACTTTGTTCAGGTTGTGTCAGACGTTCAGATCAGTAAAAAGAGTGGGATACATACTACAGAGTTGTGGATAGATTTCCTTGACTGATCCGAAGCCATGAATCACTCTCTATTTGTGCGAGTTGATGTAAAATTGTAACTGAATTCAGCATTCTGGAATTGTGTCAGTCTTTGCAAGCAAAACTCGGCCTGTAAATGTAAATGAGTAAGAACAAATAATTTTTGTTCAGAAACTGAAACTTCTGTTCCCAAAATTTTGACTCACACCAATGATCATTTACCCGGTTAAAAAATATGACAACATCAATATTCTCAATTAGTTTGAATTATAAAAACTAGATAACAAGCAGTCAAAACTCAAATTGGTATTTAAGCAAAATCACTTGAAGGCTTTTTCAGTACCATGTGTCTTGAATTTGACAGTGAATTAAATTTATGCCTTCGAAAGCACTACAAGTGCTAAAAGGGTCTTATAATTTTTCTTGTATAATTAGTTCTATTCAAATACTTAATCAAACTTAGCATCCCGTGATGAGAAAGACTAATGAAAATGATGTACGAAGCGTCGTTTTTCGTCGAGTTTTGTCGGTATCATCGGGTTTACTTGAAATAAGTGTCGATCTTCGACGGTTTTTATCGGACTCATTGGTTCGGCTGGTACGAAGCGTCATGTTTCGTCGGTTTTTTTTGATATTGTCGGCATTGACCTGTTGCTCAATTGGCGCGTCGATATTAGTTGTCATTTTTTGATCTTTATGTTCTAATTAATTATCGGATTGGGTTCAAGTAGCAAATGTTGTTTGAAGCAAAGTCATATACTTGGGTTTTTATGGAAATGTTATGCGTGAGAAAAATTTATGATCAACTCTATTACAATCTATATTTTCCACGGCCAAAGATTTTCCCGAAAAAAACGTGGAAAAGAGTTTAGAAAAAAGAACGTAAAGTTTCCTGTTTCGATCAATTGTCTATATCATTAAACCAGCAGTTTTCTGCTACCCGTTTCATCTTGAAAGGGTTTTTTTGATTTAGGACCCTTCTTCAGAAAAAAATCCCAAAAAGTTGCCTGCGGACTGTTTGACATATAATTTTTCTCAACCTTGGCTCAAAACAACTGTTCTGAGACACTTAGGTTATTGAAGAGCTCCTAATATATGCAATTGTAACATAAAGTAAACAAAAATATAGCATTAGCTGAAAACACCAAAATCACTCTGTATTATATTCTTCTAAAATATCAATAAAAAACACTACAATCAGGCAAAACATTATGTTACTATAAAATTAAACCAAACACGAATATTAACCGAAGTCATCACAGCTGTAACTAATAGTATCATAAATTAGGGAACATTATGTCGATAAAAACTAACAGGGATTATTATGTCGACAGATCTATTAAATAGGGAGTAAAATGTCGACATAATAATCCCTACTAGGATCACGGCACTGATGATCAATCAAAAACTGAAGCTTCTTGTTTTACTTGGTGAAGTGGCTAATTCATCGAATCAAGCTAAGTTGCTTTGGCAGGTGGAAAGCTGGGAGCTCCTCCCTTACTGTCGTCAGCGAACGTTCCCTAACTTGATGAATTACTATGAAATTAAGTGTTCAAAGAAAATCAATAATGTGATGTTGTATGTGAAACGCGCTCGTATGTGCATAGAGTTTGGAAAAAACCCACTCTGAGAGCAGCTGAAACGCTGCGATCAGTTTTACTATTAGACTTCAAATTTTCTTCAAGTATACAAAAAACCAAAACACTTTTCTTTACACTAAGTGTTAAGTAAAACTTAATAAAGCACCATTAAAATCAATTGGCCCTACAGTTTCATCCTTTTATACTAAATTCAATATATTGGAATCTATATTTTGTAATTTTTTGAAATGAAACACTTGTTGGTATACTAACTATCATAAAATCTGGTGGTTCAGTTAGAATAAAGGCATACAATTGAATTGGAATTATTAGCATTATCTTTAATTAAAGATATGATATTACAATGAAAATTAATTTTTTTGAAACCCAATTTAACAAAAAAACGATGTGCATTTACCAAAGCGATATGCTTGTTTTCTTTATCATAATAAAGATGCTATTGATTTATCTAGATCAAAAATCAGAACACCTTTTTTACAATCATCTTCCCTTGAATCATCTTCCTGTCCGCCTCTACTAAAACATTACAATACTTCTAGTTCCATAATTTTTGTCGTTTCAGATAGTTCATAAGATCCATGTGTTATTTCTAAGTTTTTGCCATCATCTAGTAAAATTTCTCCAGCAAAATCTACGTTACAGATATGTCAAAAAGCACTAACATACTGAATCTACATGGATCATCCTATTAACCACTTACATGATTAAGAAAGTGGCAACACTCAGAATCAAGATTCTCATCTAAATTTTAAAAAAGGAAATTAGATAACAAGCTGCCGAAATTAAACTTGGCATATAAGCAAAAGCACTTCAAGGCTTTTTCATTACCTCATAATATGAACTTATTAGCACCTGTAATGCTTTCGAAGGCATAAATTTATCTCTGCCTAATTCAAGACAAAAGTCTTGATATTGACAGAGTTAAATTTGTGCCTTCTGAAGCATTACAAATGCTAATAAGATCATATTAAGATAAGAGTTTAATAATATCTATTCAAACACTAAATCAAGTTTAGCACACCGTGTTGAGAAAGACCGATAAATTTGACGCACGAGGCGTCGTTTTTTGTCGATTTTTGTCAACTTCTTTGTTACTACTTGAAAGAAGTTTTAGTTTTCGACGGTTTATGTTGGTTTTGTCAGACTCTTCGGTTCTGCTGGTAAGAATTGTTGGATTTCGTCGGTTTTGTCGAAATTGTCGGCAATGACTAGTTGTCCAATTGGCGGGTCGATAGTAGCATGAGTGTCATTTTTTGATCTTTATGTTCTAATTAAAAGTCGGAGTGCTTTCAAGTACCAGATATTGTCTAAAGCAAACTCAATTGTTTGGTTATTTATGGAACTTTTCATAAGTGTAATTTTTTTTGAGAAACTCTCTTACAATTTATGTTTTCCCGGTCCGAG
>NC_134471.1:50787368-50836372 GCF_964194025.1 Convolutriloba macropyga
ATATGCGTAGAAGAATGCATCAAAATTATCTTCCTGTCAGTGTTTCACTCTGGGGTAAATCTTTCACGCCATTTATACATAAAACTATAAACAAATTTTTTATAAACTTCTAACCTTTATGATAGACTTTTGGGTGATGCCTCAACAATTATTACTATAGAGTAAAGCGTACGGGATTTTTCATCTTAAGAGAATGATATGCATGTGTGCTGAGGAAAAAAGGAGCAGGTTTCCTCATAGAAGAATGCACAGCTAGAATAAAACATTTAATTGTTTTTCAGTCTCTTTTTGATCGCTCATTAGACTGACGTTTAGAAAATAATAACCAATTTCCATTCTTTACAATTTTTTTTTACTATTAAGAGGTCGAAAATGTGTAACTTAGCGTAAGGTACTTAGTGATCCATTAGTGATACACCGGAAGCACCGAAGTACAAAGAAAACAATTCAATCAAGTTTATTAAGTCAATCATTACAAAACACTATAGTATTAGCATTTATTAGCAAAAAAAAAGAATCTTATCAAATGAATTCTAGGAAAAATCTATAAAAGAAAAGATCATGTATGGTTCCTACTAACCAAAAAAGCTCATATATGGTTCCCACTAAGGATTTTTGTATGTCTTATTTTGTGGAACGATATATGTTCTCTATATGATTACCAAGAGTGTTGGTAATCATATAGAGTGTTGGTTACCAAATGATTACAAAAAATCACCGCATATCCCTTAAAAAATGTGCGCGCTTCGTGCTTCGAAGTAGTTAAGACAAAGATAACGTACGTCTCTTTCTGTAATCATGACAAATCCTTCTTCAGCTGTTATATGAATGGCGAAGAACAAAATGTCCGATCCCTTGATGTAGGCGTCCAAGTTTGCATCCCATATTTGCAGCGAAAGGATCGTAAAATCAGTTTTGGCAAACTCAAGCTTGTATCGCCCATTGGGACTCCAGACGTCAGCTACTATTGCCCAAAATTGAATTGATCCATACCCGTCCAAGATCACGCCTTCATTTGTACATATCTCAATCGGGGGTTTCCGGAGCACTGAAAAACCTTAACTGACAGCTTTAAAAATACAACCATGCTGGTAATCACTCAAAAGGAATCTAGGCAAAGCCAGGACCTATGAAACCACCCTCCTCGGTCGATATTAGGTATTGAAAGACCGTCTTCGACTTTTGAATTTGTCCTAGACTTCGGCGGGAACTAAACAGATCATCTTTGACTTTGGGTCAACAATAAATAACAGTTGCGCTCGATAGTAAACGATGTCCTCTAACTTGGTTCGACAAAGAGCGAAAAATTGACTTATTCTGGTAGTTATTCATTATATAAATCATTCCAAATTGGTAAATTTGCATGCGTGTTGGTGCAGTAAGTAAGCTCCACGACAATGTTTTTGGTAGGTTGAGGGATGGCACCCTAGGGCGAATTATTAAAGTAATATCTGAATGATAAGAAAAATGTCAGGATTGAATTTTGTAATAATCGCGGTGAATTGGTTTAAAATACAATCGCGCAGCAATTAGTAGAAAAATTCACCACATGTTTTGAAAAACCCTAATTGGCTAATAAAAAATAGGTTGGACCGTAAAGAGAAATTCGCTCGAC
The DNA here is from genome assembly GCF_964194025.1 of Convolutriloba macropyga. Taxonomy (NCBI): domain Eukaryota; kingdom Metazoa; phylum Xenacoelomorpha; order Acoela; family Convolutidae; genus Convolutriloba; species Convolutriloba macropyga. The sequence continues at coordinate 50,788,984 of NC_134471.1, forward strand.
TTTACTCGAGTCCTATACCATGTAATTGAAGCGATTAATGTCATTATCCACCTCCTTTAAATTGTAAGGTATTTTAATAATATGGAGTCCTAAACTAGGGCTGGTAACCAAAAAGGGTTCTATATGTTTTGTATGATTTGAGGTTGCCACGGAAAGATAATGATTTCCTGGTAACACTTCATCATGAAATTTTGTGACAGCGTCAATGGTTTTTTTCCACAATTCTAATCTCGCCTTTTTTTAACTTGGTATTTTTCTGAAATTTTTTGTTACAAAGTGAATTAAGGAGATCTTTTGGACTTAACTTTATTTTTTTGAAATACACAGCATTTGTGAGGCCTAAGATTTCAAATGGGGGTAACTTTTTTGAAAAATTAAATTCAGCATTTAAACTAAAATGTTAAACAGACTTGCAACAAAATAAAAAAAGCACAAAATTCTTCTGTCATAGTTGAAATACATCGACTCAATTTATTTATGTTTCAATTTGGAAGCAAACTATTTTAAAGCACGAAATTCTACGTTTTCTTGCTGAGAAAAGCACTGTAAAGAGATATCATCTTACCGTTTAAAGGAATTTCATATTGAAGAACAGTTTGTTTTTCCCTAGACGATTCATCGTTTCTGGCTAACCGAATAACTATGGGCAACTTGTTTTGTTTTTAAACCACCGAGGAACAATTGAATCTCGACCAAATTTCGTTGCGCTAATCATTTTAATTTCAAACTGTTTAGGTCGAAAGCTTTGCTGACGCTTGTCTTTATGAGAAGATCTTGAGTACTATCGTTTTTGTTCGCATGCCCTTATTCCCAATTTATATTGTCGGTTCGAAGGTTCCAAGTCATGCTTGGAAAACATAGATGCAAAAGACCAGTGCGATAGCACTAACGACATAAAAGGAGTCATTCTTGTCTTCAAGAAATTTGATGCCTGATCAGATAAATTGACCGAAATGTAGAAGCCATGTTTTTCAGAGCGTTGTTTAGCCGGATATCAAAAAGAGATTCCGCCTCTATCTATATGCAACATTTCCAAGATATCTACAGAACTTTGCGGATATATAAAAATCTTCCCTGTTTGTAAAAAGAGTCAACTTCCACTCACGAATGTATTCTGTTTTTTTTCTGGATTCAAAATTGACCTGTTTTCCCGGGTTGACCCTTCTTTGATACCATAAAAAAGACCATAAATGGTTCTTGGAAACCATACCTAAGACCATAAATGGTTCCATCCAAGAAGCGGCAAAATTTCTTGTATGTTCTTGCAAGGGTTTCTAAGAACCATAAATGGTTTTGATTATGGTTTCAAAGATTCCATACAAGATTGATGGGAAACGAGTGGCAAACAGATGGAACCATTACTTTCATTTATGGTCTTACGTATGGTTTCCAAGAACCATTTATGGTCTTACGTATGGTTTCCAAGAACCATTTATGGTCTTACTTATGGTTTTCAAGAATCATTTATGGTCTTACATATGGTTCATAAGAACCATTTATTGCCTTCCGTATGATTTCCAAGAAGTATCAAAAAATTTAGTGTGACCAAACTCTCAATATCTCTATCTATCTATATATCTATCTATCTATCAATCTATCTATCTATCAAAATACCAAGTTTTTCATGTTGACCATAGTCTGACCAATGTTGGCTGCAATGATGGTACCACGTGAAAGTTTCAGACACAAAAAAAGTGGCTGTAGTCACCAAAACAGACCGAATAATGGGTATCGGCCAGACCAAACAGACGCCCGGAAAACTTGTCCTTACCAACTACATCCCCAACATGTGGTGCACAAAAACCCAGCGGGGGGGGGAAACCGATTAACCGGCGTCTCAACGGGGCGGGGGGGGTGTGCACCTCACGGGGCCCGAGGCCCTCATCTTAGAATAATAGTATTATATAAATATAACATAAAACTTTACAAAAAGATTTACCATGTTGCGACACATGCTCTGTAACCATTTACCAATATTTGTAACTATATTATATGATTATCACATTTTACCAAGTCGAAACACGAAACACACCGGACACCAAAATGTCAAAATTTCGATATGTGTCCTGGCCAATTTCTCAAAAACGGCTGAAAGAAACAAAACGCTATCTACAGGGATTCAAGTACGGCTCAAGCTGAGTTCAAATCAACAAACGGATCGGAAATCGGTTCACTCTACGAGGAGATATTCCAACATCAATGTACCGTACCAAATGACCCATTTCGGGTCCTGTTTCGCTTTATAAATGTTATATATATCAACTGTTATAAATAATAACAAATTATAACTATAACCAGGGCACCAGGACGATATACCTGGTCTATGGGACCAGCTTGGGTGACCCAAACTGATAGTTTTTACATCTTCCCAAGTGAACAACCTGATTCTAAGCATAAAATCAGGGGGTTGGGGGGTTCACTTGCAGAGTGAAAATTGACCCCCTAGATCTCACTAAACCCTATACAAAATATATATGGGGAGATTCCCCATTACAAATGGAGTTCAACGAGCCTAATCCTGCAGTCAAAGTCATTAATTTCAATATTTCATATGTAGAAACGTGAAACGTACCAGTCACTAAAAGGTCAAAATGACCGTATGTGTCGAGGCCAATTTCTCAAAAACGGCTCAAAGAAACAAAACGCCATTTACAGGGATTCAAGTACTGCTCAAGCTGAGTTCAAATCAAAAAACAGATCAAAAATCGGTTCACTCTACGAGGAGATATTTCAATACAAACGTACCGTACCAGATGACCAAAATGACGCATTTCGGGTCCTGTTTCTGTACTATAACCTAAAACCACTCATTATAACCACTGATTATAACCACAAATGTATATATGGGGAGACTCCCCACTAACTCGGGAATCTAAAACACTCAAATCTGCTCTTTAATTCCACACATAACAAGTTCAATATCGTATTCATGGTAGTGTTTCTCTCACAAGGAGGTCAAACCGGGGCCAATTTCCCTGGCCAATTTCTCGAAAACGGTTGAACAAAAAAACGCCCTTAGGACAGTTTGTAGCACGGCTTGAGATACGCATCATATTAAAAAATGAGCTCAATCGGTGTGTTTTTCAAGGAGTTATAGCAAAAATAAGGTACCGTATCAAATGACAATGGAGGAGAGATACATCACCTTCAGAGCTAAAATTGAACACCTAAACCTCTGAAAATGATATTTAAAGCATACATATTCGGAATCTACGTTAGACGGGCTATTCAAAACACTAATTTTGTCACCATAAGTAACAAAATTCAAAGCTTCAATGTGGTGTCGGATGGTGTCAACTGCTTCTGGGGCTAAAACCGGGGCCAAGTTCCCTGGCCAATTTCTCAAAAACAGCAACACAAAAAACGCCCTTGATACAGTTTGCAGCACTGCTTGAGATACGCATCATATTGAAAAATGAGCCCAATCGGTGCCCTCTAGAAGAAGTTATAGCAAAAAGTAGGTACCCTGCCAAATGTCCAAAAAAGCGAGGTGACAGCTGTTCAGAGCCAAAGTTCAACGTCTGAACTACATAAAATACCATATAAAATATATATGGCGATACTCCCCACTAACTGAGGATTCTAAAACACTAACATTTGTTGGGTAACTCTCGTGTTTTGTTGTACCGAAATTTGGGTCACTCATTTTGGGTCGAAAATTCGACCATCTTCAAATTTAAACATTAATAACATTTTGATTAGGACAATTTGAGAAACCAACTAAACACTGCAAGCAAGAAGAGTTTAGTGCTAACAAAATGCGACTACTGCCGTTTAATTTGGTTCAGTACTTAAGAAGATTTTAACAAAATACTGTTCTGTACTCCATTTTTTGGGCTTAAATCGAAGCCCAAGATCTCCGGAACCGACGTAAAACAACGTGAAACAGCGTTCCCGACGTATTTTTGGGTGTAATTCTGGTCCACTTCCACGGTCTAGGTCACGGCAAACCTTCATCGTGAGGTGGGAAAAAATTCTCACCTCACCATGAAGGGTATGATGTTTTGTTTGTTTTGACATAAAACAACATCCACAGAAATTTGATGAAATCGTGAAAAAACAAAAATTGTTGAATTAATGCCATTATTTGATACATTTAGCTTCAGCAACCTAAATAGTGTCTAGAAAACGCAAAACGCACGTCCAAAAACTTGTTCAATTGAGCAAAACACTACTAAGCCATAAAATTTGAGAAAAAATTTTGTTTTTCCGCTTTCAACATTGAATAACTGTTCTGAAGAATATCTTCAGGACTGTGACTAGCCAATCCAGAGAAGAATTTCCTAACGGCAACAAATTATGCCAAAAATTAGTCGTTTTGGTCAAAAATTGAATGGGAAATTCGAAAAAGTACAAACTTAAGTTCCTTTCTCAATGTGATAAAGCAAGTTGTTTCCTCCGCAAATGCAGATTTTGCCTGGATATCTGTTGCAACTATTCTTATTTACCTGGCTTTCTTTTCCTTGAAGGCTGTGATTGAAGTAAAAGATCAAAATAAATTGAAAGAAAATATTCATCCTGAAACAATCAGCTCGTAACAAAATGCTAATTGACAAAATAAGCGAGGTCACCAGATTTAGAGCCAAATTTGACCGTCTCAATTCCAAAAACTACTATGCAAAGTATATATGGGGACACTCCCCTCTAATTGAGGAATAATAATACACTAAGGTTTGTTGGGTAAAGCTTGTGCTTTGTTGTACCGAAATTTGGGTCATTCAACATAGCCCGAAAATTCGACTTTTTTTCAAATTTAAACATTAATAAGTTTTTGATTAGGACGATTTGAGAAACCAACTAAACACTGCAAGCAGGAAGAGTTTAGTGCTAACAAAATGCGATTACTGCCGTTTAATTTGGTCCAGCACTTTAGCAGATATTAACAAAATACTGTTTTGTACTCCATTTTTTGGGCTAAAACAAAGCCCAAAATCTCCGGAACTGACGTAAAACAACGTGAAACAGAGTTGCCGGCGTATTTGTGGTTGGGATTCGACGTTCTGGTGCAATTCGACGTTCTGGATCACGGAAAACCTTCATGGGGAGATGGTCAAAAATTTCCCACCTCACCCCGAAGGTTATGATTTTGACATAAAACAACATTCACAGAAATTTGATGAAATCGTGAAAAATGAAAAATTGTTGAGTTAACCCCATTAAATAATACAAATAGCTTCAAGAACCTAAATACTGTTCAGAAAACACAAAAAGCACGCCTGATAACTTGTTCAATTGCAAAAAAGTCATTCATATGGTCAAATGATTTATTTTGACTACCAAGTTTCACGTATCGCTAATATGCACCATCAAAACGTGGGAAAAAATGGTACATTAAGTAAATAGTGATACTCCCCATTAACTGAGCAGTCTAAAACACTGTAATGTTTAATCTTGACACAAAAATTTCAACTTTATGTCACCGCCGAATTAGCCGAACATGGCCGAAAATCGAGGTTCGGCGCATGCAGAGCAAAAATTGACCAACTCAACTCCAAAAAATTAAACTAAAAATATATATGGGGATCGTCCCCAATAAGAGGGGAATCCAGGGAACCAAAATATGTAGGTTTTTTCTGGTTTTCTGGGGTACCCGTTTTTGGAGAACACCAAAATCTCATTATTGGTGACTTTTTAAAATTTAATAGTGAAAAACTTTTTCACCACGACGACTTAGGACAGCACCTAAACAGCAAAAACAAGAAATTTACAGCATCAGAAAAATGATTCTTCGCCCAAAAAATTTGATAGAGTACTTTGGAAGATATCAGCAAATTACTGAAGTGTACCTCTTTTTTTGAGCTAGAAGCACAGATCCAGTTCTGCAGAAATCAAGTATAGCTGAGTAGAACAGCCATGCTAACGTGTTTGTGGGAGGAGCTTAGGTCCACTCAATAATTTTTTGTCACTGCAAGTCTTCATGGGGAGGCGGGAACAAGTTACCACCTCGCCATGGAGGCTACGATTTTTTGATTAGTTTGACAAAAAAAACAACACACACACACAGAAATTTGTTGAAATTGTCAGAAATGAAAAATTGTTGAATTAACAATAACCATCAGTAAAACTGGCTTCACGGACAGAAATAGATGAAGAAAGCGCGAATTAAATAGGGAGAAGGACGTATCATTGAAATTTAAACACTCCAACTACAAAAACAAAAAAAAACGGAAAATTTTGACTTGCATCAAAATAACATGCTGAAAAGGTTAACCAAGTTTTAACAAGAGCTCCGCTAATACTGAATGCATGGCTGATTACAGACATTGAAGCAAAATTGACGAAAAAATGGCACAATATATGAAAAATGGCATTGATTTTGTTAAAAGCTTTTGGAAGATAATTTTATGATATTGAAGGAGCCATAAAAGTATATGGTCTTGGAGATGATATCCGAGAAACCATAAATTATAATTCATGAGTTTGTCTTGTACTTTCAATTTGTTTGCCTGAAACCCGCATAAGGTGCGGTGATAAGCATTTTCGAGCCAAAAAATTAGGTTGTACAAAATAAATTTAATGATCTTGGATGGGCCATAATAGTCTATGGTCTTGAATATGGTATCAAAGACACCATAAAAATTTTCAGAACTAATTTTTGAAATCTCCATTTTAATCGTTTGTAACCCGCAGAGGAGGATTTTAAAATCATTTTTTGCCAAAAAAAGATACTGCACAAAAAAAAGTTTTATGATCTTGGATGGGCCATAAAAGTCTATGGCCTTGGATATGGTATCTAAGACACCATAAAATTTTTTTCTCAAGAAATTTTTAAACCTCCATTTTTATCGTCTGAAATCCGCATAGGACGTTGTTAAAATCATTTTCGTGTCAAAAAAGATGTTGCACAAAAAAAGTTTTATGATCTTGGATAGGCCATAAAAGTCTATGGTCTTGGATATGGTATCCAAGGCACCATAGAAAATTTTTTTTTGTTGAAGGCCAATGGCAAGTACGATATATTTGTTGTACTACATGGTCCAAAAGACGTCATTTGAGATCACCTTGAAAATTTTGTATGGTCTTATGTATGGTATCAAAGAAGCCATACAACCATACATGTCTTACGTATGGTTTCTAAGAAACATTTATGGTGGTCATCCCGGGTTTTTAATACACTTTTCCCTTAAGTCCAAGCCGTGTTCAGTTTTGTTCAGAGTGGCAGAGTTAACAAATTCCGAGTGGCAGCAAGCAACACTTGTATCAGTGTCAAATTGAATAACCTCTTCTGTTGAGTCTATGGATTTTGAAAATTATTTAATTACAGAAGAAGATATAAAGGATCTAAAACGGTTTGTTTAAGTACGTCAGAAAATTTTTTAAAACTCAAATTTGAAGTAATCAAGAGAAACCGAAATTTGCTCTACACTTCTACCCATTTTTTTGTAAACATTCAGTGAATAGCTGAAATAAGGTCTGTCATGGACCCCTCTGACAAACCTTATAATTGTTCCGATCCCCACTTTAGTGGGGAAGGAGGAACTATATACTCAAATGGGTTTTTTGTAAAGTCGATTTTGGCCGATCGATATAATCATAACCGAGCCTCCTTGTTGAAATATTAGCAGACAATAGAAAAAATGATTGTCATCTCTACTACCATCAAATTTTTTGATAGCAATACGTCAAACTATCAGTTTATGTAGATATATGAAATTTTTCACATAAAATAACCGAAGGTTTATCAACGAGATCATTGGATTTGATTCCAAAAAATCTGAGTGTGTTCTATTATTTTTCGTAAAAATGTAAAATTTTTATTAACCACTCTTTCCTCTTACATTATTTTCTTATCAGTTTTTAGGTATTTGCAATTTTCTATCCGGATGCGACCAATATAATGCTAACAATAATTGAAGACTAAACTCATAAAACAATGTAACTTATTACTAGGCAGCGGGATTTGATGCATAATCAAAAAAAAGATCCAAAAATGCAAGCAAAAATATGTATATCGATGCAATTAATATGATTTGGACGAAATCTTAACTAATAGCTGAAAATGTTTAACTAACTATTAGCTAATCATGGTCACCGCTATCCGTTGAAAGAATCTGGACCCATGATAGAACCAACAACGCAAAAATGAGCGCATCAAATTTAATATTGTCGTTAACTGTTGTCATTATATTATTATACCTACAACTGATAAAAATCCTAAAAAATGTCTTTAAGAACATGATAGAGGTTGAATACAAGTTCATTTCAATATTTTTGATTACTAATGAAGCTCTGCTTCAACGCTTTTATTCGCTTATGTATTGTTTTTTGAATCCAAACGGAAACAAATTTGTCGTTGTGAAAGTTACAATTCTTGTGACTTTGTTAGGGCACGTGGTAATTCTTGGTTATAATTTTTTTGAGAAATTGAAAGTTCTTTCGACCTTGAACATTCTCCGGCCTCCTTGAACTCGTTCAATTGTGACATCTGCAGGTTTCCTTTGTTATTCTTTTGAGTAAAGTTGAGGGTACAAGAAGAAGATTTTGTTTAAACTGACAACTTGGTTTTTGTGAAAATCGTAAGAAATATTATCAATTTCTTGTAAACTGATTAGGTACACATTGCAGAAGTTGTGATCAAACCAATTGAGAATCTTTGGGTTTTTCTCATTATTGAATGAACTAATCTGGTCCACGATCTTCTAGTGCTTCTCGATGAAGGTGTATGGGGTGACTGACTGGTCTGATGTAAACTCCAGTTTGTGTTTTCAATTGAACAACACGAACAATGTTGTCATTACCGTCGAATGTCTGTATTATGTGGGCAAGCGGGCAACACATTGGGGGATTGTTGTCTTCTTTAATGATAACAATATCGTCCACTGCTGGTTTTTCGTTTTCTGTTCTCCATTTTTTCCGCTGCTGCAATGAAGACAAGTATTCGACACTCCATTTCTTCCAGAACTGACGAATCAATTTGTCTATTTTTCTTCAATGTCGTGACAAGGTGTTGTTATTGGGTAAAGATGGCTCGCGTATAGCTGTGATAGGTCTTCCGATTATAAAATGTTCAGGGTTTAAAGCTATGGGATCATTGATGTCGGTTGATAACGCTCTTAGAGTGCGAGAATTAAGGTTGACCTCAATTTGGGTCAGGAGAGTTGTTAAGGCACTGGTTGGTAACTTAGTCGATCCAACTATTCTGTAAAGATAGTTCTTCATAGATTCAACAGCTGCTTCACATATTCCTCCATAATGAGGCGTCCTGGGTGGTATTGTAAACCAATCAATGTGATTTTGGCTCACAAAAGTTGTTGATGAGATCCTTGAACTCTTCATCTCGAAGAAGTCGTCTGAATTCGAGTTCTCCTCGGGCTACAATGAACATTGTCGAATTGTCACTGTAAAAAACTTGGGGAGTACCGCGTCTTCCTGTGAATCTCTTGAGGGTATCGGGGCGATCTTCTTTTGTTAAGTTTTCCACTGGCTCTAAATGTTTTGCCTTGGTGGTGAAACAAATTAAAAAAGTTCTGTGAAGAATCTTTGGTACAAATTGGTCCACAATAGTCCATTCGAATGGAGGCAAAAGATTCAACTATGCGTTCTTCTGGCAGATCTCCTATTAATGGCTGGCGTATGCGAGAGTCAAATCGTATGCAGGGCTTGCAGTTCTGAATAAATTTCTTAACACTGGCAATTCCTCCAGGAATCCAAACTGTTTGTCGGAGGGCAAAAAGGCTCATCTGTCGTCCACTGTGGAGGTTTCTCAAATGACTTTCTCGGATGAGTAACTCAGCTAGTGGAGATGTTTTTGGAATTATTATGGGGAACTTTTTGTCCACGCTATACGGGGAATTTGCAGGACGACCACCAACGCGGATGACGTTGTTGTCTTTGTCGAAGAATGAGTAAATGACTGTTTTTTTGATACACTGCCTGGATGATTCAACTGGTGGGTTTGAAGTTGAGTCTTCTGGTGTTGTTGATCCTTTTATATACCTGAAATCCGGCAGAAAAGGTTGCTGCATGATGCTTTAAAGGGCAATTCTCGCTGAGCGGAGATTTGATGGGGAAGGATGATGACATACATCAATTTTTCTTTTTGTTGTGATTTGTTGCTTCTGCTTTACTCTTGATAGAACGCTTGTTGGCGACGATGAAAAAACTGATGATAAATCCGTCTGTAGCTGATAAACAGATTCTTTCTGCAATTTGTGTTCCGTTGATTCGGATTGTTTTTGTCGCCTTTCATTTAGACTTTGTTCATTGAAGAGCGGATGCTGTTTATTTGGGTTAAGAAAGCTGTACAATTTATGATGATTGCCTGATGTTGAAAGAAATTTGCTGTATGGTGGAAGCAAGTCTGTCCGTGTTAACTGGATTTCAGTGATTGTTTGCTGAAGTCCAATCAAACGTTGCGTAGAGTTCTCTTCCTTTGACGTGCTCAACAGAAAAAGGGGGCTGCGGGCAAAAATCTTCTGCCTCTTGACTGCGCTGATGAAAGTTTGGCTGTGGGGTTTGGTCTTTATGGCTGCTCTGAAGAAGGGGATGTGGTTGTTGGGAGTCGTCCTCATCAATATGATTGGATTAGCAGATATTCTGCAGATGAGGTGCGTCCTGATTGTTGCTGAAGAAACCCAAATCTTCGTATTGGTTTTCCTGCTGGTTGGTTACAAACAAATTTTCTGTGAAATTCTTTACAGATTGGTCTCGGGGTTTCATCGAGTGTTGTAGATGCTGATGATCTTGGCCGTTGTCAGAAGACTTTAGTTGAACTTTCTCTTTGTCGGAAACTGCTTTTGGTTTTGATTTTTGAAACGTACTAGAATGATCAATTGCAGGTTGCGACTGACTGTGATTGTTGCTTGACCTTCTCCTTATTCTTGCTTGTTGAGTGAATAGTTTGACGTAAGCGAAGATTCTTACAAGTCGATACATTGATGACTGTCTGCTGATCAGATCTAATATCATGTTGTCTTGCTGCTGATGCTGCATTACTAGAGATAGCTGGGCTGATGAGTTTACTTCGGCTAAAGCGTCAGTTGAGGCGTTATATGGAGGTGTAACATCCAATGAAGGCCAAAACTGCTCGTCTTGACGCAACCAACGTGTCCTTTCCATCAAAGTTGGTAATAAAGAAGTCTGTCGACCGAAATTTCTCTCGATGCGCAATAAGCTGGATTGTCTTCTGTTGGTACAAACTTCCAATTCTCTGAAGGAAAGATGCCCTGAATTTTGACAACTTGGTTAGCAACGAAAGTCTTCCATTTTCTAGGGATATCTTTAATCCAAGCGAGGGTCACTTGTGAATCCGTCCAAGCAAAGATTTTGGGGACGGATTCACAAGCCATGGGGACAGATTCACAAGCCATCAATGACAGTCGATTGGGAAAACGACTGTCATTGATGGCTTCCTTCACTTCTTGAGATTACTGTGCTCCAAGAAGTGCGTCGCAGAGTCCTAAACAAGGAACACATAAAGTTTTGATTGGGGCAACGCGTGTTTTGGCTGTTATCATTTGTGTGTGCACTCGGACGTCCATTTGCTCTCGCAGTTAGACAACTACAGCATGTTGTGGTTGAGGCGTCACAAAATACATGAAACTCCAAAGATGATGAAAAAGGTGCTGCAAAAACTCGGTGGATCTTCTCAAGTTCTTTGAGTTGATGTCGAAATCTTCCGTATTGTTTTAGTTACTGATAGGGTTTCGGCCCAGGTCAATTGTCCATCCAAAGAACTTGCAAGAAGGATTTCAACTGAACTTTTGTTAGTGACAACCATCCAAAGGGGTCAAACAATTTTGTGACTTCCGATATTTTCCTTTTTCTGTTGGGAAATTCTTTGCCCAGGCAAACTGTGAAGGTGAAATTATCTGGAACAGCGCTCGATTTTATTCCAAGTGTTTTGACTGTGTAGTCATTGCTGTTGATCATCATTTCGTCTGAAGTTTCGCGGAAACAAAAAGGCAATTGCTCAACAAGTGACGAAACGCTTGATGTCCATTTTCGTATATCAAAACAAGCTGTTTTCAGTAATGCGATTATTTCGTCCTGAGCTGAGCGGCATGCTCTACATCTGAGGCTCCTGTTAGCAAATTGTCCTCATACCTGTCATCATTGATTGCAAAGCAGAAGCTGCTGTTGGTGCAACTGTCTGCTGAGGCTTTGAGAGGTCTAATCGCGTGGTACGAAGATGATGCAATTTCATAGGTCACTCTTGTCATTTTTATATTTTCACCTCTGTGTCATTTGGATTTCTCCACAAAAACTCTGAGAAAGTTCTTGTCTTCATCGTCAAGTTGAACTGGTTGGTACATCTTGGCGATGTCGGCAGATAGTGCTACGTGATGGAACCGAAAACGAATCAGAATTCAAAACAGGTCCTTTTGAAGTTGAAGTCTAACCACAGACGGTCGTTTAAAGATACTCCACTGGCTGACTTAGCTGAAGCGTCGAATATGACTCTGAGTTTAGTTGTGTTGCTGAAGTCTTTGATGACACTATGATGTGGCAGGTAGAAACAGTTTGTGGGAAGCATATGAATTTTGTTTCTGCTGACTTCTTCCATGTGTCCAAGTTGAATGAATTCGTGGATGAAATGACTATATCTGTTGTATGAATTCGTGGATGAAATGACTATATCTGTTGTATACACCTAGTTGTTTCTACAGTTGGAAGATGAGGCTCCGTAGTCTTCTTTTTGCTTGATGGTACGAGTCACCCAAGGGTTCGACGTCTTCTTTGAAAGGGAGTTTCACAACAAATCTTCCCTCTGAATTGCGTCGGGTAGTACTCTTGAAGTCATCTTCGCATTTCTGTTCTTCTGATGTCCACTGTGTTGTTGTCGAAATTCTCGTCAACTTCCCAGAATCGCTGTAAATTGTCTGGTTCAGAACAAATGAAAAAAACTGAAAATGAGTACTCTTCTTTTCAAGTTTGCTCTCACGTCCGATCACGAGCCAACCAAAACAAGATAGGCGGTAGATAATTGGCTTTTGAGGCTCCCTAAATCTGTTGTCTTCGACCATCAATTCTTCATAGTGTCCTGCTCCAATTATCAAGTCTACGGTGCATGGCTGATTGAAGTTGGTGTCCGCAAGATTGAGGCCCTGAAGTTTTGTCCAACCGCTGACATTTACATGATGCGAAGGTAGATTGCTGGTCAATTTGGCTAAGACAGTTGCTCTGATGCTGATGGAGTCTTCATCTTTTGTTTTCAGAATCAAATTTACTGATCCTTTTCTGTTGTTGACTTCTTGAACTCCGAGTCCAAAAACTCGGCCATCGGCTTCTTCTTTTTTCAATCCAAAGCGTTGTAGTGCATCTTCCGGAATGAGGTTGCTTTGGGATCCTGAATCCAGAATGGCTCTGCTATCAGAGGTTTTTCCGTTGTTGTCAATTCGAACGATTGCGGTGGGAAGCAATACTTCTTCTTCTTCTTCTTCTTCTTCTTCTTCTTCAATCTGCGACTGTGCTGCGGCTGAAAGTTTTTCTTTATTTTTATGGACTGTTTTCGCTGCTTGATTGCTTGCTTCTTGTGGTGACGTGCTGTTAGTTGTAACTGTTGGCGCTGTTGAAGCTGTCCTCGAGGTAATATTGGTTTCCAAGTGCAAAAGACTGTTCTGCTTTCGTTTGCACTTCTTACAAGTTGATCCATTGCATTGTTCACTTCGATGTCCAGGGCGTAGGCAGTTGAAGCAAAGTCCTTTTGTCTTAATCAACTGAGCTTGGTCCTGTACTGAAAGTGCTTTGAAACTTTGGCCTTGATAATTATTGTGGTTTTCGTTGCCATATTCACACGTTGTAGTCACGGATGTGGAAATAAGCGAATGAAATTTTCGAAGTCGTGGGCTGCTTGTATGCCTCTTGTCGATGGTTGATGATGACTGCTCTGTGGCTGCTTCAAGGGCGCGTGTTCTGTCTTCTGTGAACTTTTTCATATCAAGATAGCGTTGCGGGTTTCTTCCTAGTGATGAAAGATTCCAACATTTTCTCGTTTCGGTGGGCAATTTCTCTGCAATAAGGTACACGAAAAAGATTTCCAAGGTTGCTGAGCACTAATCTGTGTTCTTCGATTGTCTCCATGAGATCTCGCAGGGCCTTTGGGTTTTCTTTTGCTAACGATTTCTGTGCAACTATTGCGTGAAGATGGGCTCTTAAAATCAGACGTTTGTTGTTGCATCTGTTCTTCAGGATGTCGCATGCTGTACTGAAGTTTGCGTCACTGATTTGGAGAGAGGTCAAAAGCTTTGCGGCGTCTCCTTTCAATGTTGTTTTTAGATACTGAAATTTTTCACTGTGTGTTAGCTGGCTGTTGCTTGTCGCTGCTCCATTGATTTGGTCAAAAAAAGACGTCCAATCCTTGTAGTCTCCACAAAAAGTTGGCAACTCCAGATTCGGCAGTTTCACGTTGGCGATGGCCGGTCCAGTGCTAATCGTGGTGTTGAAGTTCTGGCTGGGGTTCTATTGTACATGACAAAGCGGTTGATTAGGTCGACGTGTTGTCCTATCTTGTCGTCGTTATTTTCTAATTCTTCGATTTCTTCGTCGAGTCTATCGGTGTCATCTATCAAGTTTTGAACTTTCTGATTCATGTCTGACAGGTACAACTGTTTTTTGTCAACAATGTTGAGATTTTTTCTAGTTGTATGAGCTCCTCTTTTTTGAAATTTTGTCCAGTTCTATCTGCAACTGTTTTGGTTTCGTTGTTTAACCCAGTTGCAACCTTGCGGTGAGCTGTTCTCAAATTTTTCAATCCCTCGATGTCATTGTTGAAAACTTTTATTTGGTGCTTTGTTGATTGTCTGTGGCTTTGGTGAATATTAGTTGGTTTTTCTTTGCTGTCTCGTTGCCTTTGCTGTTTTGGTCTTTGATGTGTCTCTGTCTTAGCTGTGTCTTTGTCTTTGCTGTGTCGGTCTTTGGTTTGGGTGTCTTTTATTCGGATGATTGTTGCTAGATGTAAACAAAAAAAAATTCTCCATTATCTCTCCCCCTACCAGTAAGATAACCGAAAACTACACAAAAAAACGTTACACTTAAACCGCAGAGGGGACGATTAATGCTACCTAGTTTGACGGTTTCACCCTCCTTGGTTTTCAAAAAAAATATTCAAAAAACACTTGATATATATTTGTTCCCCCACTTGATAACACTTCCGGGACCCAGGTTAGTCAAATTGTAAGTAAATTTAAGTCGATCAACTTCAGTGAACTAAGGGGGGATGGTTATCTAGTGGTTGTCCGCATTTTTGATGATTAGCTTATTTTTGATACCACAACTTAGCCTATCTTAGTCTTATGGACCTCCCCCGAAAGAGAATCTAATGTCTAATGTAAGCTGTGCCTAACCTGCGTGCGTTTGCGCACTTTTATTCTAAGTTATCTCCTATGACCTTGTTCGGCGGACCAGAAATGAATACAAGTTCACTTCAATATTTTTGATTACTAATGAAGATCTGCTTCAACGCTTTTTTCGCTTATGTATAGCTTTCTGAATCCAAACGGAAACACATTTGTCGTTGTGAAAGTTAGAATGTTTGTGATTTTTGTTAGAGCGCCTGGTAATTCACGGTTACAATTTTTTTGAGACTTTGAAAATTCTTTCCACCTTGAACAGAGGTTCTTTTTTTCATTCCTTGACGGCGTTCAATTTTTCTTTTTATGAAAAATCTGATTAAAAAACTGATTATTTGTCGACAGTAATTCTAATAAAAGTTATCTTTGTTGCTTAAAACAAAAAGATGAAGTCGTTTTTCCTCTCTTTTTCCTGTAAAAAGGAATGTAAACGTAGTCGAGAGCGTATGCTTATTTTATAGGTATCTGGCAGATTCCGGCAGAAATTCACAAGACGATGAATCTTTTGGCAGAAATATGTCTCAGATACGTAAAAGACAACTATATTTCTGCAAAATTTTTACGAGGTAACTAAGTTGAAATTAAGCGCTATGTACTCTGTGCGCAATATAAATAAATAAACAATTATGAAGACAATATAAAGAAAAATTAAGAGTAATCACATCAAGCTACATTTTTATAAAACACTGTTTTCTAAGTTTCAAAAGATTCATGCTCTTTTAATTGATCAACAAGGCAGCTGTGCAGACAATAGGTGTTCCGACCCCACTTGTGGGGGGAGGAAATATATACTCAAATGGGTTTTTTTGTTCAGTTAATTTTGGCCTATCGATATATTCATTGCAGAGAAATGTGAGTGGTATCATTAAAAAGCACGTCCAGCGTAGAATTTGATACTAGACGGATTTTCTTGAATTTCTCTTTTTTCAAGGAGTTATCCAGGATTGAAGTTTTGTGTTAACACGGGATATTTTGTTCACTCTTAGTGTAATTTTTCTTCAAATTAGGTTCTTTTTATAAAAAATATTAATTCAAAATTACATTACAGCCATAAACTGAATCAATGATGATCTCATAATAGGCGAAAGACGATAAAAAGACTAGTTCTGATCTCATATGGAATTTTACTATCAAAAAAATTCGAATTATATTTGAAAGCTCTTTTTTTCGAACTTTTCATAATTTTTTGTTTTCTTGAGTCCCCTGGAGGCTAGTCCTTTTTTATATCGAGGTTGCGTTAATTACAAACCTCATTTACAGTCTAATGAATCCCAAAGAACAAAATATTTCACTTTCAAGGAACCGCTTCTGTTTTTTTGGCTTCGACTCTGAGTTTTCGTTATTTTAAGTGAAATTTTGATTTTCTTTTTGCGGTTTTACTAAATTTTCTAGTCCTATTGCATAGTCTACTGGCATAGTGATTGGCTGAATGTGCAATAGGTTTTGTGATGAGCATTATGAGAAATTATCCAGAGCATTGAGGGGAGACCTAATGGCTGTTAAGACTTTAAAAATGGTTTTCCGAGAATTTTTTTTTTGAAATTAACCGATCATAAATTTACTTGAATTCTAAGTCAATCTCGTGAATTCTAAGTCAATCTCAGTAAAGACAGGACAACTCCCTTTCTTTCTCCTTCAACGAATAATAATCTGGTCAGCGGCTTTATCTCTTAACTATTCTTTATATGGCTTCAATTCCTAAAGATTTTAAAATTTTTTAAAATTTTTTGAATATTTTCGTTTTATTGGTTCCTCTTGAACTCTTATCACATTATCCTGATATTGATATCTTGCATTGGCTTAGAGGAGACATTGAAGGAACCCTGGGTAAAATTTTGCAGAGAAAAACTCCTTGTTTAAACTGCTTCGACACTTTCTTGCACATTTTTTACAGAATTTTTGGTTTTTGCTTGTATTTGTTGTTGTTGTTTGCACAGTCTTAGGACTTCTCGTGATGTCTTATTGATTACTTATGCATGACAAATATCTTTGTCTTCTAATTGAGGAATAACTGAGCGTATTCGAAGAATTCTGTTGAAAGCTATTGAACTTAATGTCTGTTAAGACTTTAAAAAAGTGACTTTTCGAGAAGTTCTTCTAACCTTAATCTATATTAAATTTATTTTTGTGAATTGTAAAACAGTTTCAGTATGACGAGGCCCTTTTTGTCTACTTCAGCCGAAGTTAATCTAGCAAGCGGTTTTTTCTTCTAATGGTTTTATGAGTTCGATCCACCAGTTTTCATAGTTTTTTTTTTAATTTTGGAATTTTTTTTCGTAATTATGGTTGCTTTCGGAATCTTAACACATTGTCTTAATATTGATTTTTGCATTGACCTAGAGAAGAGGTTCATTGTATTATGCATACAGTTTTCAGAGAAGAGCATATATTTTAAATGGCTTCGACACTTTCTTCTCGCACTTTTCTACTATATTTTTGGATTTTGCCTGTATTTGTTGTTGTTTTCCTAGTCAGTGACTTATTCTATTGTCTTGTTGATCACTTATGATTGACAGACATCCTTGCCGCCTCATCGATTCATATTTCAGCGTATTTATTAGCTCCCGTTGGCAGCTATTGAATTTAATGTCGTTGATACCATGGTTTTCTCAAAACTTTCGTGGTTTTAATGTATTTGCTCTTGTTTGTTGATTAATTGGAGTCAAGAAATTAAAAAAAAAATCCAATTGCTAAAAATGAATTAAAAGCAGAATATATTTTTTTAAATTTATTGTTTAATGGCTTCGACTTTTTTCTCGCTCAATTATTGTTGAACTTGCTGTTTTTGCCTGTTCCTTTTACTCTTTAAGTAGCCGTAAAATCCTCACCGATCCCATAAGCTTGTAATTTAGGATTGAATGAGTGATTTTACACTAAGCAGTCATTTATAGCAAATAGTGCTAAAGTTTATGACATACACATTTATAAAATTTAAGGACTTTTCAATTTTTTTCGGTTTTTGTTGTTCTTATTGTCAGCTTGTAATTTATTCACATCATTGAGAGGTCCCATACAGTTCATTGTTTTTTTTAAAAAATAAACTTGTTTACGTATATTATGACGTAACTGTTGTTCTGTTTGTAGGACCATGTGAATTTTCATAAAAAGTTTTATGGGTGGTCTATTTGTGTTTCTTTTTCTCTTGCTTTAGCACAATCGCGTAATAACAGATCCCAATGATTTTCAAATTTGGCCCATTTGAACTTATTTATTCATTCAGAATAAAGTTAGCTGAAATATTGTATATTGAAATTGAAATGAAAAACCCAACATTCAGATAATAGCTAATGATTTTATTGGCTTCTCTAATTTGTGTTTTCGCAATGTTTGTAATTTGTTGTTCGTAATTTTTAGAGTTTTCTGCATCTTTAGTCCCATCCTATGGCTTTATGGCTTAGACTAACCAATGTCAGGTCCTACTGTTTTCATTTTGACTTTTTGTATATTTATCAAGAATTATTTCGTTAAAAAACAAGGACTTTTAGGACTTTTGAAATTATTTGGTTTAAAAAAATTTTGTTTGATTTTTGAATTTCGCCTCATTGTTTATTTTTTTTAACTTGTTACCTAGTCTTATTTAGTAACAATTCCATCGGCTGTGTAGTTAAGAGAAAGAAAAATTATGTTGTTAGGGTTTTGTCTGATTGTAATTAGACGTTGTTACTAGGTGCTTCTAAATTTAGATTTGAGTTTTTGCCGTGAAATTTTTGCTTTTGTTCTTGTTGTTGTAGTTACTGTTGTTTTTATATCGTAACCTTTTTAATGGCTCATGTTGTCGTAATGAGGCACGACATTATTTAATTCAATTATTAGTTGGTTGTGTAACGATTTTTTTAAACTGTAACGATTTTTGATTATCTTTTTGTCAAAAATGTAAGTCAAAAGACAGTTCAGTCAAAAATTTAGATGGGCGCGGGTCGGAACACCATGTGCAAACGCACATTAATGAGCCTCCTTGTTTTCTCAAAAAACTAAATTGAACAGATTATATACTAACACCTCCAATATAATACAGCCCAATTGGAACGAACTCGGAATCTTACAAGTTAACCATTTTTATACCAGAAAATCTTTTTTCTGGCGGAGTCTGCAAGAAAAGCCGTTTTCTGGCAATGTCGTTTTTCATCACTTTCCGCCGGATTTTTGGAAAGAGAACAACTTATCTGCCTAAATCTGACAAACTGCTGTAAGATGCCGTTGGGAAAATGCAAGAATAGATTACCCAAAAGTTGAATGCAAAGAATCTACAGTCTCTAAAAAAAAGAACAAGAAAAGAGAGGAAAGAAAAACAAATATGGAAAAATGCGTGAAAGAGTAGCCAAAAACCAGGGCATAAGTCCGGATCAGTGCACATTCACATCGACTACTACCACTGCCATACCGACGAACAAGGCCGACGTAAACAAAAGCTAATAGAAAAATAAAAATCAAGAACCGAACAATAAATTAGAACATTATAACTTGGGCTAAGAAATACGTAATGCAAACAAACGTCACACTGAAAAACCTATATCACTATAAATGGCCATCCGAGCGCGAAAAAATTACATCACCACCGACAAGATGGGAACCGCTAAAAACCGCCAAGAACAAATACGGAGGTCGAAAACTTTAGTTTTATTTTTAGCTACCACAAATTTATAGAGACTCACAGACAAGCTCAACCAAGCCAAACAGGGACAAGAGCGAGATGGTGTTCCACTCCTGAGAAAGCCTAACATGAGACACAAAATTAAATATCGGTAACCAATGGCAATTACAGAGGACAACGCGAACATTTCATACCCAATGGACACAACAGGGGAAAATGAAGAGGGAACACAAGCCCAACACCGTCAAACATCCTGGTACCACTTTTAACTGCACTTACCGTTCCAACCGTCCTCTTGACAGCGTAAGGTAGTAGTGGATAAAACAAGGGATTCAACCACCAGTAAAATTTGTCCCGTTCTCCTAACGCTAATCGCGCATGTCGAATCGGGCCAAATTTTACTGTTTGTTGAATCCCTTATTTTATCCACTACTATATTCACCACTATAAATACATATTACACGCACAATTTTGTGTATAAACTGTACATAGCTAGTATAATTTATGCATTTCATACACTAATATCCAAAAGTTCTCAAGCTAGTTTTAGGCCTAATTTCATATCTAATATGCCAAACTATATTGAAATAAATCAGGTTAATCATCTAACAGTTTTTTTTCAATAGAATTGGATGGACTGAAAATAACTCAAAATTGCTTAGAAATCGATAATAAGAAACAATTTTCTTTAAAATTTTGACTTTACCCTTGGAGACGATTGGTCTATGATGGTTAACTGAGTGATTCTATGTACCAGGGTACATTTTTTTGAGCCGAGTCTTGAGAGGTCTTGTTAAAAGGTTGACTCGCCTTTACCACGCTACGGCAGTACTGCTCGACCTTTCTTAATGGCAACTGTGGGGAGGGTGCAACTACAGAATGCTTGAACACTTTTAATTTTAATTATTAAGCTGACTGAACTCTTAATAATCAGGTGAATATATTAATGTATTAATACTAAGGATATCAATATTAATATTAAATATATTTCTCAATAACCAATCACTTGTTTATCAATTATGAAAATTGTAGTTCTGTCATGCACCTAGATTGTAGCTGGCTATCCTTCTGAACTTCTGCCAAAAACATTGTAGGAACTTTTTTCATTCTGAGTAGTAGTCTGTTGAGACTAGGATCCTGGGATAGCTTTCACACGCTTGAGAGAAGTTGATATAACTCTGGATAGTAGAGTAGGAATATCCTTTATCGTTCAGTAGTTTTTTCCAGGGAATATCCTTATTGTTTTCTTGATGATTTTGTTTCACTTTCCTCCATATGTATCCTCTGTCAAAATTTGTCAGTAGATATAAACGATTCAGCTTTCCCTCCATGTTATTGACTGTGGTGAGATAAGACTCAAATTCACCAATATTGAATGAATTCATGAGTTTATTGTGGAAAGATAAATATTCCGGCACATTCACTTCAAACTTTTCCTGATGCTCGTAACTTAGTAAGTCCTTCTTGAACTTGGAGAGGAATAACTGGAAGACTTCTGTTTTAGTTCGTTTTCCAGTCTCACTTTCAAGTTTGGCGGTGTTGTCGGGTATGCATTTGTTCTTCTTACAAAATGTAATCATTTGAGTTGTTAAATTAGTCAACTCGTTTATATTTTCTTCGGATAAAGAAGTGCATGATAAGGCTCCAGTTGTTAAAGTCTCGTCAAATGACAAAAATTGTTTAAAAATTTTCGCTAGTTTTTGTAGTGAATGGAAACTCATTATGAGTAGCCAAAAAGTACCGTAGAGAATAAAGGTCCCCTCAAGGAGAATTATTCTAGAACCTTCGTTTTTTCTAGAATATTCTGACATGATTTTCAACCTAAAATTAGTTATCTTTTCCCAAGTAATCACCTGTTTGAAAGTAAAGTAATATTTAAATCCTTCTTTTAAATTGAAATCTTTGTATAATTTATCGAAAATTAAATCAAAATTTTAATAAATACTCACCTTACTAGCTATTTTTTGAGGGCATCATATATTCGAAATTTTCACTTGTCTGATTTCATTCTGTTAGTGGTCGTGGCTTTCTTTGTCAATGGTGGTGGCCATTTTAGCATGATATGCACTTTTCATTCAATCTGCGAAGCAGTTTCAATGATGTGTAATGCGATGTTAAACCAAGCTTGTTGACTTCTTGTACTATTAGTGGTTGCTAAATATGAAAGAAAGCGAACAAAAAGAGCACAGTCAAAAACACTGAGATCGGTGGAAACACAGTGATTAGTGTTTTTCTATGTCTTCTTGAATATTATACTTATAAACATGCACTCTGAATTGATTTCAAGTATGACCATATCTATATCTATGAAGATAAACACACAGTCTACTTTTCCTATTTCTAAATCTATATAATGATATATGTTTATAAACATTACACATACTACATGTTAGATATTGATCAGGATCAGAATATTGATATTCCAAATGTTCTATATAATCTTTCACTTTAACCATATTTTTACATAAATAACAAGAATATTCTAATTCTTTACAATTATTACAACATTCTTTCCAAGGTTTATTTATACAATTTTTGCATTTCATTTTCATTTTTCGAAAAATTATTTTTTGATTATTTCCCTAAATAAATACATCATGTCTCAATTAAACTAATACTAGTGTCATAAACTTCTGCGATGTCTGTAATCTACCCTTTGAAACAAAGAAGGGTTTATACAGGCATCAATCATACGATCTCAAACATAAGGAACTATTGGAGAAAATGTTTGAGTCTGAAGAAGAAGAAAACTTGGAGAAGGTGTATAATTCGGATGAAGATGATTATTTTATGAAAACTAAACCAGCCATCAAACCTAAAACTAAAACCGAAGACAGCATCTACTCTAAAATTAAGTATGAATGTAAAGAATGTCATAAAGAATTTAGGAATAAATCAGCTCTAACTACTCACTCAAATAGTCATAATCGTAAGTATCTAGAAAACACAGAAGACTTCGATATAAACTCCAGTCAGAACATGAGAGAATTTTATATTACTGATAAAGGCGGGAATTACATTGAAGATATAGATCAAGCAACTAATTACTCATTAGAAGAAATTAAAAACTCTTACCAGTTCAGAAAAGTTAAGAGTTTTTAATATAAGATCCCGGCTGAATGTGATTATAAGAAGAGAACCAAAGAAGAAGTTAAAACTACTAAAAAATTTTTCAATACGGATTATATTAATAATAATGCAAAATATGAATATGGTGACTTCAATTGGTGGCTAGATTTCGAAAAGGAAATATATGAAGGTTATGGTTATGATTTTGAGTTTCTTGGAATAAGAAGTATTCAGTTAAACATTGAACCAACTAAAGCATCTATTGGTAGTTATATAGATTTACCTCCCGATCTCAAAAACTCTAAATCGATATTAAATATACGTAGTTAAAAATACAATTGCTTACAACTAACTATAACTGCTTGGCTACATCCCGCCTCACACCATGCAACTCGAGAAAGTAAATATGTAGATAAACTAATTGAACCAAGACAACTACATGAAGATGATTTTGCTTATATAATAAGAATACAGAAATTGTATAATATTAATATTTGGGTATACACACATTGTGGTAATGATAAAATAGAATTGTTTAAACAAGTGGATGATTTTAATAAAGATAGAAAAGATGTAAGAATACTAGTTTGGAGTAATGGACAAATAGAACACTGTGCCCTAATAAAAATATAGAAACCCTGTTAGAACGACCAAATAAAAATAACATTAAATATTATTATTGTGATAGGTGTACCTATTGGTTTAACTCACAAACTAAATATGATAAACACTAATGCAAAAACTCATTCAAACCAGAGATTGTTTGCCCTAAGAAAAAACATATTACTTTTATAAATGAACACAAACGTCGGAATATAAAAAACATTATAACTGCCGATAGAGAATGTTGCATTGTTGAAGTCTCAACTAATGATTGTAAATATGCAATAGCTGAACATATTCCAATAGCGTTGGGTTACAAATTGCAAAGTAAATTCAAATACTACTTCGGTCTTGATTTTATCAAAAGATTTGCTAGTGATCTATTAGAAATAGAAACTGAGAATAACTTCAAGCGCAATAAACAAATGATATTTAATGAAGAAGATAAATTATATCATGAAACCAATAACACTTGTCAAATCTGCAGCAAAACATGTATTAATCAAGTAAGAGATCACTGTCATGAAACTGGTAAATATAGAGGACCAGCATGTAAAATATGTAATCTAAGATACAAAGATTAAAACTTCATTCCAGTAATATTCCATAATGGCTCTGGCTATGACTTATGTCTCAAATTCTGAGATAGTTACAGCTTCTTAGCTATGCCTCTAGATCAAATGGCAAAGATATACGCATGTAAAACTAAAACATTATATCCATTTGAATACTTTGGTTTAGATGATTACCAAGAAGTTATAGGTAATCTGAAAATAGAAGACTTCAAATCCTCTCTACATAATAAATCACCAACACAAGAAGGAGTAGATAACTTTAATAACGAAAACAGTCATAAAACTGGTAAAGATCTAACTTTGGAGTATTTACAAAATGATGTGGAAATATTTGACTATTGCATGAATGAATATGTCAAATTAAGCATGAAAGAATTCAAGCTCAATCCACTTCATTACGTTAGTCTACCAGGTTATGGTTTTGATTGTTGGTTAATGTCAAGCGGTGTAACATTAGATACATTACAAGATAAACAAATACTAGATGATTTTGAAGGAGCAAAGAGAGGTGGTATATGTGGAATAATGGGTGATAGATATATAGATAACAGTGATGGTAAGTCCATATGGTACATAGACGCAAACAACCTATATGGTTATGCAATGATGCAAAAGTTGCCTTATAAGGACTTTAAATTTACTACTACTACTACTACTCTAGATGTAATATTGAATACTCCTGATGATAGTGATCATGGTTACTATATAGTTTGTGATAATGATTATACTGATGAATGTAAAGAGAGAACAGAACAGTTAGAACTAATGCCTAATAAGAGAAAGATAAATGATAATGAATTAGATTACAGAGAAAGAGATGGACGCAAGGCAAGATCAGAGAAATTAATCTTAGACCAAAACAGCAAAACACAATATAAGGTTCATTATAGGATGTTAAAGTTCTATATTAGGATGGGAGTAAAAGTAACAGAAATACATAGAGTAATTAAATTTAAACAAGATTATATATGTAGAGATTATATACAAAACAACACTAACAAAAGAGCAACAGCTAAAACTGAAGCAGAAAAGGATGTAAGGAAATTAATGAATAACTCCCTATATGGAAGAATGTGCTTGAATCCTCTACACTTCTTTCAAAGCAAGTTCTTGCATGATGGAGAGAAGAAAATGAAAAATGTAAGTCAACCAACATTTCAGAATATAACTAGGTATAGAGATTATAGCCAAATGGAATATATAAAGAAAAAAATAGAATATAGCTCACCTATATATGTAGGAGTAACAATACTCGAACTTAGCAAATTACATATGTTTGATGTATTCTATAATATTCTACAACCATCCCTCAAAGATCTAACACTTCACTATATGAATACGGACATTTTCGTATTAAGTTATAGAGAAGGTAAAGTTAGTGATGAGCATATGGACTTAAGTAATCTAGACATACCTATAAAAACTAATAATAAAGTCCCCGGCAAATTTAAGCACGAGTTGCGGAGTAGGATCATTGAGGAATTTATAGCATTGTCCCCAGAAACAAATAGCTTCAAAAATTATCCTAAAAACACTAATGAAAAAGGAATAAAGAAGTATGATAATGCTAGACACATAGATTATTATGATGCATTAAAGAATAATACACAGAGAACAGTAGATAAATGCAGAATACAAAAAGTTGGTGATAACAACAAAAACAAGTAAGGTTAGTTTAAATATATTTGATGATAAAAGGTTTTATACAAACAATATAAAAAGTTATACTCATGATGAGAATCTATATCTATTCAAAAGAGATTTAAAAAAAAGATCTGCGAAGCAGGTTCCCTTATTAATACTACTCCAATAGAGCTAATAATAAAATTAGGGTTAGATGTAAGTAAAGAATCATTAGAATTGTTCAGAGATAATATTAAAGAATTAACCATCAATGATGATAGAAAGTTAATCCTTGCCGCCATTACACTATATAATGATTTATTAAAATTATAAAAAATGACTAAACTAGAAACACTCATAGAATTAAGCAATCCAGAGAAACTAAAC
Organism: Convolutriloba macropyga; assembly: GCF_964194025.1. Taxonomy (NCBI): domain Eukaryota; kingdom Metazoa; phylum Xenacoelomorpha; order Acoela; family Convolutidae; genus Convolutriloba; species Convolutriloba macropyga. The sequence goes on from NC_134471.1 coordinate 50,815,122, forward strand.
AGAAAGAATAGATTAGAAAAAAAAATTAAACAACAAGAATATTATGGAGAAATAGAAGAGTTATTTGATCCTTTAACTAAAACAATAAATGCAAACACTGAACACAATCTAGCGTTAAGCGAACAAACATTAAGAGCAATAGATTGGCAAAATCAAGAGTTAGATAAACGAACTAAGATGATCCAGCAAGCTGGCTCCCAGTTTAATGAAGCTTTAATGAAGTCCAATGGCAAAGCTGTAGACGAAGCTCGAGATAAACCAGGAATGTTAGTAGATAAAGACACGGCTAAAATTATTAATTTAATGTCAGTTCATTCTAATCCCCAATTAAAGTTAAAGTTCGGAAATTTAGATATTTGTGAATTTGAAATGAACAGTGTTAAACTAATTTACCAAGAAAATGCATTTATAGTTAAGGATAATATATACGAATTGTCAGATGAGTTTATAAACTTTCTTACTAACCCTAATATAAAACATGGTGAAATCGAGGAAGATGAAAACAAAATTAAAAAGTTTTTAAAGGATATTAGATATGATTTAGGAAAAGGGGATAAGAAAAGCGCTAGATATAGAACAATAAAACGTATAATAGGGGTAAAAGATGATGTATATGGTAGGGGATTAATTAGCAACCCAGATGCAAATAGTTTAATAGAAAGACTAGAATTATTAATACTAGAAACAAAAGCTGGTCATGACGGGTTATATGATGAAATGCTAGATATATCTAAGCAAATATTATCTATGAATATTAATCAAGAGCAACTAGATAATTTTGTTAATATTATCTAAGCAACTATTATCTATGAATATTAATCAAGAGCAACTAGATAATTTTGTTTTTAACTATGGTAAATAAGTAATGATGGAAAAACAACAACAATTATTAGCTAAAGAAGTATTCAGTCCTCAAATAACAAAGTTTTGCAGACAAAGAATAGTACCATTATATAAAGATGAAACATGGTCAGCTGATTTGATAGACAAATCATCTCTAAGTAAATACAATAATAATTATAAGTTTATATTAACTGTTATAGATATATTCACAAAATATGCATGGGCTATTCCATTGAAGAATAAATCCGGTTTATCTATAACTAATGGTTTTTAAATAGTATTAAGATAACATCCACAAGGTGGCTGTGAACCTTGAAAACCAGAAAAGTTATGGGTAGATAGAGGTAGTGAGTTTTACAAAAAAACATTTAATGCTTTACTTAAAGAATATGAAACAAAACTATATTCTACTTATAGTGATTTAAAGGCTGTGTTTATAGAGAGATTCAATAGAACATTATTAAATATAATAAATAAACCAATGTTCATCAATGGTGGTGGTAATTGGGTAAATAAATTAAATGATGCTGTTGTAACATATAACAATAACATTCACTCAACAATTAATATGACACCAGTTGACGCTTCTAATAATCCTGATAAAGTTAAATACTATGTTAAATCTACCAAAGCAACACCTAAGCTTAAAGTGGGTGATTATGTTAGAAACGCAGATAAACGTAATATCTTCTCTAAGGGATACACTTCTATTTGGAATAGAGAATTGTTTAAAGTTAATGAAGTTCTAAAAACACAACCACCAACATATAAAATAGAAGATATTAATGGTGAGATAATAGAAGGTAATTATTACGGACAGGAAATTTTAAAATCTGAGTTTGACTTTAAATCTAATAATAAGGTTTTGGAATCATTAAATATAGACCTCCGGTCAGCTACGAAGTAGATCAGGGAACCTGCTTCGCAGATTGACCTGCGGTCCTAAGTCTAATTATAATTCTAAGTCTAAGTCTAATTGCAAGACTAATTATAAGTCTAATTACAAGACTAATTATTATTCTAATTAAATGTGAACAAATACAAAGATGACAAGAAATAGATTCAATCAAGCTAAACATAAATCAACATCAACATCAACAAACAACTTATCACTAAGAAAGGCTCTTGGGTTATTCCTAGAAGATAATGATAATATTGATATGAAGGATACCTATAAAATTACAAATGTACATCCTCTGATAGATGAAAAAGATGATGTTAATAAAGAATATTGTGACAATAACTTATTATCCTCTTCTAATAAAATAGACATTTTAAGTAAAAACATAACTGAACTAAGAAAAGGTGACTTTGATAAAGTCACAACTAAAACATTACAACTAAATGAAACACAAGTTAATGATGAGCTAATTAATGAGTTTGTTGAATCAACAAATGAAGTCAGAAATACTGTTAAGTTTTGTAATAAAGTTGCTGCAGATACTATCTCTAAATATAATCGATTAAAACAAGAATTTGATAATAAAAAATTTAATCAGAATATCACTAACATACAACTAGATGAAATTTTTACTACTGGGCTAAAAGAATTTAAAGAAGTTAATAAAAAGACTAATTTTTTTATAGATGAAGCCCTTTTAAAGAATAAAAGGACAATAGTACAATATATAAATGCTATACTTTTACGAAGTACGTTAGTTGACAATAAAAAGAAAGCAAGACTTGAGATGCATTATAGTTTTAAACAAGAAGATATAACGAAAGAAATAGAAAGAATTTTTACTAATTAAAATAACCGAAACTATGACTAGCCCAACAGCACCGAGTGAGAGATTACTATATCCCAACTTGTCAACCGCTAATGAACAATACATAAACGAAAAGATTCAAGCTAATGAAAAATTTAACAACAATATTAACATTATAAAGGATATTAGAAATTATTATGAAACTGAAACTAATAACTATAAAAAGAAGTTAAGTAGATATAAAAAATGAATTAACGTAGCCGAGATAACAAAAATAGTATTATCATCTATAGCAACAACTGCAACATCAACATCAGTTGCATTAACAGGTATAGGATTACCTTATTCTATACCAACAGCTTTTGCTACAGCAACTGCTTGTGGTTCATTATCAAAAACAATTAATACTAAAATAAGAAATAAAATTATAAAGTATTCACAAATGCATATTTTTAGTAAACAGTTTAGTGATAAGTTTAGTAGACTATATACTAAATGAATGATAATAAAATAGATAATGATGAGTTTAATGAATTAGTTAAGGTATATGAGGATTATAGGAAGAACAAGAAAAACAAGCTGAGTGTTTTTTTAAACTAAAATTGTTAGTGTTTAGTTATAATAATGTATTTAGTAATAATAATATTAGTTTTAATATTTATCAGTAATCATAAACATAAAATAAATATAATAATAATCATAATCATAATCATAAAAATAATATAATCATAATCATAAACATAAATATAAACATAATCATAAATTTAATCATGACTATAATCAAATCATTATCTCTTCTTAGTACCTAAGTATAACCCTCTTCCTTTTTGTACTACCTTCATACCTTCACCAGTAGTTGCAAATTTAATTAAATCAGGTGTAGCCGCTAGAGCTGCTTTAGGGTTTTTACTTGCAGCTGCACTTCCTATTTTACTTGCTATTTCTAATGCTCTTACAGGATTATTAGCAACTTTCTTTCCAAAGTCAACCGTAGCCCTCCGAACACGTTTAAAAAAATCTTTCAATCCCTCTGCTTCTATTGTTGCATCAGATACTGTCATTGATTTATTCCTTCTACACTTAACACAATTACCCTTTAACATCTTAGTTCCTTTAGCTGAGATAAACCCATGAATATTATTAGTACCACTATAATGTCTACCACCAACACAATAAGAATTAGTTTTGAACTTATTTAAAGGACTCATTTCTATATATAAAAAATAATGGAAGTTAAAAAGTATAATCCTTTTGTTGTTATTAAGCCTAAGCCTACGGGTTCCACCCGCGAGCGAAGCTCGAAGCCTAAGCCCAAGCCCAAGGTTAGGCCAAAGGCTAAGATTAAGCTTGAAGCTAAGGGTCTATCTCTAGAGAATAAAAAGAAATTAGATATTATTTATGCTAAGAGTTTTGTTAAGACTAGTAGGAAACAATGACAAGGACTATAGTTATAATTATAACTATGACTTAATTATAACTATGACTTAATTATATATAAACCTTCGGTCCAGGTATAGGATTACCTGGACCGATTACCTGGACTTCGGTCTATAATCCAGGTATAGGATTATAGACCGAAGGTCTATAATCTGCTTCGCAGATTATAGACCTTCGGTCATCTGCGAAGCAGTTTCACTGATCCACGAAGTGGCTTCGCCAATTAGTTTACTTAGGAAACTATATCAACCATCTTATTACCATCACTATTAGCACTAATAACTTTTCCAGTTAATACTAATGCATGTCATATAACATCTGCAACTGCAGCACTAAATTTAAAATAAAGTTGTATTGGTTGTGGTCCTATATGATCACTTTGATTTCTTGTATCGAATACATATATTCTATAGCTACTTTTCATTGTTCCATGATTTATATATGGTTTTTGTAGTATGTGGTAGCCCATTATAATCTTTTTTAAAGCTGACAATCTCTTTAAAAGCCTCATTATAATTATTGGTACCATAATAAATATTCATTCTATCCTCGGGATAAAACTCACTACCAATCCTACAATAACATTCAGTAACATTCATTATATCAAATGTACTTGCATCATGAGTTGGTTCATTAACATTATGATTTTCAAAACCAACTATTATATATTGTGGTCTTTCCATACCACTTTCCATACCAAGATCAAACAAGAAGTTAGTAGCATTGGGCACATTCTTATAAAATGTCTTTGTTTCATAATAACTAAAGTCTACATTATTCTTTTTGCTTAAACCCTTTTGCACAATAATTCTATTATCATTACTAGGATCAATACTAGGTGCACACCATGATATATCTCTAATTTATATATTACCATCATTAGCAACTGCACCAGGATTAGCATTAAGTCTATATAGAGCTCTATCATTATTATTTCTTTTTAATATTAGTTTAAATCCTAAACCATATATAATCTTTTCTAAATCATTTACGAAACCAAATAGATCACTCATCTTAATCATCATATACATATGACCTTGTTGTGCAGCAATATAGTCACCTGAAGTTGACTATCTCTATTGACTTGATTTCTAACAAAACCACTCTCATATTCATCATCAGTACTAGTTAATAACTTATACATCAATAGATTAGGATGAAAGTGATCTATATATTCAATAGTCCTACCACCACTAGTTTCAAGCTTAATTGAACTAAACAATGCCATCATACCATAATTAACTAATCTGATATTAGCATCATTAGCAAATACACCACCAGCATCATCTGATACAACAAACTCTATCTCTAGATATGAATCATGCAAATTTAAATGATTCTCTTCTCTATTGAGAATGATATTAATATTGGTATTGATTGTATTCATTGTTGCCAGATTATTTGGCTTATATTTTATAATCTTTACTTTTGTGTATATCATTATTGTAACCATAAGTTGTGTCCAAATTAAAATCCATTTTTATTAGATAAAAAATGACAGACAATTTAATCTTAAGGGAACTACAAAACATACATGAAGCTTTAACTAAAACTAAAGAAGAGCATACACTTAACTTTAGAATGATAAAACCATCAGAAAAGTTTAACTTTAGTGAACCTATACTTAACTCATCAAAAAAAGGTTTAATTAGATTATCTGTTTATAATTCGGTGTTTAATGTGAATAGAAGGAACAATCAATTCTTATATGATACCCGAGGTGAAACATGGTCAAATACCCGTATTTTAGCTATTATACCAGGAGCATATGAATTATTCGAAATAGCAGAATTAATAAAAGAAGAAACTGATAGTAATGTTATAATAGAATCTGATAAGAATACAATGAAAAGTTTAATGGAAGTAAAACAAGGTGCAATTAACTTTGACATAAAAAATTCAATAGCACCATTACTGGGCTTTAGAAAAATAGTATATGAACAAGGTAAATATGCATCTCAGAAAATTGTTGATATTATGGGTTTTAGTACTATTAACATTCATTGTAATGTGATATCTGGTGTTAAAGATAATGGGAATAACACAGACATACTATATACTTTTACTCTAACAGAACCACCAGGCTATCTAATAAATATTATGCCAACTAATATCTTATATCAAAATATAACTAAAGATAGAATAGAATATATAGAGTTTCATATTAAAGATTAGCATGGAAGACCTATAGACTTTAATGGTGATATATTAAGTTTTACTTTACATCTGGTGTAACCAGCAACAACTTTGTTGATCTGACTTAGTCAGCAACTTCGTTGATCTAGTGTAACTAGCTGGGCGAAGCCCCATCTGGTGTAGCTATAAACTTAAACTTAAACTAAACTACAAAACTCTCCGATCCCAATTAATTCTTAGTTTACCATTAATATTTTTATTTTTAGTTATATCAATTACAATATAATTATAAGGCTCTTTCCATATCTTATTACATATACTAGCAAAATCAATATAACTACGTTCAACATTATTAAAGAAATCTTGACATATCGATGCTAAGACTTTACCTCTCTGTTCAAATAAAATAAATAGATTACAGTTCTCTCTAACACTCTACCTATCCAGAGAGAACAGGTTTTGGTTAAGATATATCATATTGCAATTATTATGTCTACCTCTACAAAAGTATTCATTAATAACTGGTTCTTTGGCTCTAACATCATCGAATATCATTAGTTTCTTTAAGTCTTTGGGTAGTTTATCAGGAGATGGTAAATCTTTTATATCTTTAATAAATTCTATAATTGCTTTTGGGTTTATTCTTTCTAATCCATTGTATTGATCACCAGTAGGTCCAATGATGTATAGCTTATCAAAATATATACTAGCTAAAATTAGTTTTTTTAATAAGAATGTCTTACCACATTCACTAGGACCATATATTATACATCTAAATTTATCTCGGAATGTGGCTTGAGTAATTATATCATCATCATTTAGCCATGATTGTAGATCTTCATTTATTTTTACAGAGATCGGTGAATTTGCAAAACAACTCTGTTGAACCGCTTCACGGATAGTGTTAGTAGGGCTATTGTTATTAGGTTTACCCTTTTGATGAGACTTCATCAATCCGCGAACCGGTTCCAGCAATGTTTCACCATGTTTTTCATCAAATAGATCTGCCAAGCAAGTTCCCTGATATATAAATTTATTATTGACATTATCATTAACATTACTACTATTATTATTATTATTATTATTATTATTATTAACATTATCATTAACATTATCATTACCAATGTCATTATCATTATCATTATCATTAACATTATCATTAACATTATCATTATCATTATCATTAACTTATCATTATCATTAACACTATCATTATCATTATCATTATTCTTATCATTATCATTATCATTATCATTAACATTATCTTTATCATTATCATTATCATTATCATTATCATTATCATTATCATTATCATTATCATTAACATTACAACCTAAACAAAAACACTCATTATACATTCCTGGATATTTACATTGATTAACTAGAATATTCAAAACACTTTTAATTCTAAATCCTCTATCAATAAGATAAATCAAATATAAACAATAAGCCCCACAATAAGATTCATCATATTATTGTATTCTCTCATTAGAGCCTAGATCAACATTTTATTCTAAAAATAATGGAGGGGTTTCTACACCAAAACTATCAAAGTAACACAAAGGACCACCTTCTCCTCTTATAACTAAAACCCAATGTGTACCATCAGTTGGATGTAGATTGACAATAATGTTGAAGTTAGGTTCACTTGTGTTATCTGGAGTCTCATCTCTCATTACTATTTCAATTGGTGTTAGACTTATATCTTTACCTATATCTTTTATTCTGATATCACTCATAGCATTATTATCAATAATAAATTTAATATTGAATTCCTCAAAAGTTAGTATAAGCTTTTTTATATAATAAATTTCATATATAAAAATGGATAAATTGGTATACTTTTTTTTCTTATTATTATAATTGGAATTTGTTATTTATTATATGATTCAATACCAAGTAAATATACAAAACTAGAAGGAAGCTTTGGTGGATTTATGAATAGGAATCTAGTTAGATTTGAATATGAAAAGTCACCATTAAATACTATTGTTTATGGTTGAACTGGCACAGGGAAAACATATTTTATTAGACAATACTTTAAATTATACTCAGTCCAAGACCAAGACGAAAACTAAAACCAGGACCAAAACCAAGACCAAGCTAAAAATATAGTTATAGTGTGTAAAGATGACAGAGACTGGATAGATCCTGAGTCTAATAAGTTTTATACTGGGTTTAATAAATGTGATATCAATATGATCACAAAAAATAATATGCATAAGTTTCAAAATTGTGTAATAGTACTTGATGATATGGGTGATAGGTTAAATAAGGATATAGATTATTATTTTACTGAAGGTAGACATTTTAATATTCAAATGATTGTAATGTGTCATAAACCAGCTCAAATAATTAATACAGCAAGAATGAGTTGTGATACTATTTATTTAACAAATTATAATGGACCTGATCTATTTAAAAATTTTAATGAGATATGAACATGACTTTGGTAAAATAATTAGTGAGTTAAATAGTAACCATTATAATCGTACAGATGGAATGTCAGATGAACTTCGTTATGGTATAATTAAATATAAAAAGAAGGAAAATACTTTTATTTTTAATAATAGTAATAGAACAATGATATATGATTCAAGAGTTGGTTTCCTTGATTTAAGCTCTTAGTTTAAAAGATGAATTAGGAAGAGAAGATATAAATAAACTTATAGCATATATGAAACCACTCATGATAAATGCAACAGATAGAAATGTTATTAATGACGATAACTATACATTCTATTTTAATAAACTTCTTAAATTAAATAATATTAAAATACAGAATGGTGTTTTAACTAAAGAAATGATTATGGGAAAGGATATAAAAAGTTTATCAATTATTGGTGGAATTATAAGCTCAGGTTTATTTATGTTTAGTTATATTTATCCTGATGTAATATCAAGAAATGCTAGGAGTGTAGCAATGGGAGCAAGCACAATGTTGAGTAGAGTAAATACATTAGTTAACGTTGGATATGGAGAAGAGTTGGATAATGATCTGCGAAGTAGCTTGGAGAACCACGAGGAAATCTCGTTCACTAATGGTGAAACATGGCCGAAGCCCAATCTGCGAAGCAGTTTCAGTGATCTACGAAATACAATACAAGAAGAATATATAAATCAGTGTAGCTGTGACTTCGTCAATGAAGAGATGAGAATTTTGAATAGAAAGGGAGCAAAGTTTTTAACCAGACTATATGGAAATAATGAAGAATTTAGAGAAGAGATTATATATTTTGTTAGAGATAAAAAAAGAATTAGACCTTGAATTGATTTTGGATAAGAGATGTAAAACTAATACACTCAATACGTTAGGAAATAAATATTTAGCAGAGTGTATCACATCTAAAGATAATACTAAAGATTCAATTGAAATCATGGTTAAATATTACCCCACGAAGCAGTTCCACTGATGGACAAAGTCCTATGATTAGGTAAATAATATAGTTTACCCTATTATAAATGCTTTTTTAATGTTTAGAGTGTAACTATAAATACAGAAAAATTGCTGTTTTAAAATATCATTATGAATCATGTCATAAAGATAAAACTGATAAATGTATGTGTGGTAATATAATACTAAGTGGTATTTGTGCTAATAATTTTTCTCCATGGGGTTGTTCTTTAAAAAATGAATCTAGTTCTAGTTCTGGTTCTGGTTCCAGTTCTAGCTCTAGTTCTATTTCTAGTTCTGGCTCTAATTCTAGTTCTGGTTCTATTTCTAGTTCTAGCTCTAGTTCTAGTCCTAGTTCTGGTTCTGGTTCTAGTTCTAGCTCTAGCTCTAGTTCTAGTTCTGGTTCTAGTTCTAGTTCTGGTTCTATCTTTGACTCTAACTCTAACTCAGATCCTAACCTTAAGCCTAACCTTAACACTAACCTTAACCCTAACATTAACCCTAACCTTAACCCTAACCTTAACCCTAACCATAACCCTAACCTTAGCCCAGAAGTCTTAATTAGAAGTTGTAATAAATGTAATTATGTAAAACCACTAACTGATTTTGATGAGAGTAAGTATACATGTAGAAGTTGTACTTCAGTTAAGGTAATTGTCCATATTGTAATTCTGTTGTGAGATATGATGGGATACGGGCTCATGCAAAGAAACAACATCCAGATGTAGAATTTACTAGAGGATTTAGTAGAAGCTTATTAGATAAAAGACAAAGTCCTAGAGCTGTAAGTCCTTTAGTTATTGTCCAAACAGAGGAAAGTTGTTCATGTAAATACTATAATTTTGTATCATTTCTTATTAATAATGGAATAAATATAGAAAAAGTAAAACAAAAAAATAAGTTTATTGAAGAGTATAGATAATTTGAAATAAAAAGTATTAAAAAAATAAAAAATATCAAAAAAGAGGGAATCACTCTTTAAGAGCGAAAAAGAGCGATCTTTCTACTGGGGGATCACTCCGAATAAGAGTGAATCGCTCTTAAAGAGTGAAATGTAAATTTTGCTTTGATTTTTTGCTTTTTTGTTGATTGATTTTAATTTCTTTAATTGATTTTTTTTTAATTTAGAGCTAATATATAGTAGTGGATAAAACAAGGGATTCAACAAACAGTAAAATTTGGCCCGATTCGACATGCGCGATTAGCGTTAGGAGAACGGGACAAATTTTACTGGTGGTTGAATCCCTTGTTTTATCCACTACTTAAGGTTGAGTTCATAGCATAACCAGAAATTAGAGATCAAAAGCCCTCGGATATATCATTGATGACCTTGTACGATAACCAGGAAATTTCATTGCCATGTTCGGGATAATTTGAACTGATATCATAATTCAACTTACTTAAGGCAGAATGGGGGTGACAATTTTGACTGCTTAAGAATCTTTTAAAAAGCCGTACTACCCTTGTATGATTACCAGGATATCATACAAATCATATATGACTTTTTATGATTACCGGGGATCATATATGACCTTGTACGATTACCGGGGTTTTTGTATGATGAGCAACCCGGTTAGGCGAATGAATTTATGTAGCATGTAAGTTCTAGACTCTTGTTAACCTCGGCTACTAGAACACTACATTTGTTACCTGCGCATTTGAAGTTGATTTCTAAGAGGTTTTAATCGGTAAGCTCGATTCACAGCATAGCGCTCCGAACAGAACAAACTATGTGAAATCTGCGGAGGCCACCTTTCATTCGAGGTAAAGATCAAGAGTCGGATGACAACCAGACAAAGCAATCCAAAGAGATCTAAGCTGGACTTAAGCGTGTTTCGATCGGTAAACTCGATCCAAAACAGGGAAAACTTACACTGATCAAGCCAGACATTCTCAAAGATCACATTTATCTCGTATACCCCTGCAGGCGGTGGCACGACACCCCAGTAGGCACTGTGTACGCAACATGACTCGCACCTGTTCTCGTAAAAGTGCCCTGAAATACATAAATAAAGAAGTTAACCATTTCAAACTTTGTATCATCACATGTATACTTATAAAAATCGGTAGATGCAGAATCGGGTCGCGGGGCGTTCTGAAAATTCAGCGCTTTTCAGCGTAATATGATTTATGTAATTGAAAAAATTTTCGCTCAAAAATGCAAGAGATGACCGGAATGAACGGAGTTTGACCGGAATGTGCGGAATCGTTGAAAAAAATATGCAAGAATTAAGCAGCAAGAGTTTAAGCGGAATAATAATGCAATAAATGAGCGGAATTTGAGCGGAATAAGAAATGCAAAAAATGAGCGCAATTTGAGCGGAATTTGAGCGAAACTAGAACAATTTGCAGAAATGGCAATAGTAGTATTAGTAGTAGTTGTTTCCCTCAAACAACGCTTAATTTTCGCCCTATTCTTGTATTTCTATTCCGCTCATTTGTTGCTTTTTCCCCTCAAATTCCTCTCATTCTGGTTGAAAAATATAGGGGCTTTGAGCCGATTTTTCTAACATGTTCGCTCAAATTCAGCTGAAATTCCGCTCAATTTCTTGCATTCTTTTCCGCTCAGTCCTTGACTAGGGAAACCTACACGAACAAAAAATATTGTTTTAGTATGATAACAGACGATCATTGATGTCCACATATTTTTTGATAGCACGGCCAGTGTTGAGGTACCACACACAAACCAGGGTCTGGAAATTGATAAAAATGCACAGTAGTCTCGTAAATGGCCGCACGAAAGTCTGATCAGAAACAAAGTCTGATAGAGCAATAAAGTATTTTTTGTGTAATTGTCTGATGTCTTTTTTTTACTTTTTAATTGACACAAACACACGATTGCGGGAGTTCCAATGCTAACACTGCTGATAATTTTGTCAGTTATTTTACTGTAACGTTGACAAGTCGAACGCATTTAGTCAAACTAAGGTTCTGTACTGTCAGCTGGAATTCCAATTTGCATAAATTTTTCAAGTAGTTGTAATATGTATTAGAGAAGGGTCTGATCACAGGGCATTCTCTGCGTGATTGCGTGCTGGGAGAGAGCGCGATTTGCACTAAGTTCCCACAGAAAGAAATGGGATGAGCGAAGGTCTGATCAGTGGCTTCTTTTAGGCCTCTGACATTGTCTGGCTGGAGACGGCTACGCTTGCATAAAAACAAAATTTCTTGGTTTGCACACAGTTCTGATTAAAAAACATTTTGGACTGGTAGGGTCTGATTTCAAGACAAAGTTTGGGAAATGTCTGATCAGAGGTCACTCTGATCTGGCACCTGGGCTAATTACTGTAAGTTAATTAACGTCAAAAGACCGCCTGCTTGTTAAAGCACAGCTTCAAAGTTCTTAAAGTTTTACTTGTAATTGCTGGATAAACACTCGTTTTTCATCATTTAAAAAACTAAAAGAATAATTGCCAATATTTTTTGTTGTAAATATCTTTCCCTGAAGTATAAAAGACAATTAATTGTTTTCCTTAACTTGATGGCACAGAAGTAAATTGAATAAAATTTTTTGTGATAATTTTCTTTTACATACATTTTCAAAAGAAGCAGAGGATAGTCTAAGTAGGTCGCAGTCTATTTTTTAATTGTCTAGAAATAGTGCAAAATTTTTTTCCTAAAAATTTTTCCGCCCAATTGTTTCCCGTACCGAACTCCAGGTATAAATCCGTGCTGTAAAAAGAAGTATAAATCCGTAAAAAGAAGAAAGTGCAGCAGTCATGGTGGCGCAGTAAGGAGAACAAAAGTCTCGGGAGCGGGAAATTGTGGGTTCTGTCCCCGTGGGGAATCTATTTTTGCACTTGGCCCAAGTTTGACAATTGTAAAATCAGTATTAACGCACGTCTGGCACGTAAATAAATGACCTGACTCAGTTCGGATAATGAATTGCATTTAGACGTGCCCAGTACTGATTCGTACCTGGAGTTTGGTATGGGTTGTATCATTAACATCAATATTGGCTAAACTATGGAACAGTATGTTGACAACTTAGATTGAAGAAAAATGCAACTATTGGTCTTGTACTTGATTATGTATGAAAAACAATTGTTCAATGGCGATTCCAGGTTTTTAATTCCAACATTTTCTTTAAAATATCAAAAAATTAACTATAATTTTTGCCTATTAGAAATCATCAGTGAATTTCAATTCATTCGTCAAGACACTTATCCATGGATTTAACCCAAACTAATTTTCTGTTTGTTAAATTTTTCCATTGACGAGCAGTTTTGCAAAATATAAACTTTGGTCAGAATTTTTTGTTATTTGATGTAACATTCTAATCATTGTGTTTAGGAATCGACGGGAGAAGTTTGATTGCAACAAAAATTTGATAGGAATTCTGAAAAGGTTTTGACCAACTGAAATGCAACATCAAACAAGGAACATACGAATTAACGTTAAATTTTAAGTTGATTTAGCGTGAACTTTGTCGCAGAAAATAAGTTAACTTTTTGTCAATAACTTAATTCAGCAAAAATTTTTGCACTATCTGGGGAAATCAAAATCTTTCCGGAATCATGCAAGATTTTGAACACCAAGTCTCCCTCTCAACTGAAAGTGTTGCGATACAATGTCAATTTAATCGCTTGCTTGAATTGCTTCATTATGCTTTATGCTAAGGAACCTTTAACCCCCAAAAGACCAAGTCAGTTTGATAAAAATCGTTTAAAATTGTGACGTTTCAAAAACGTTGTTTTGTTTCGTTGCAATGAACATCGTTTTCGGCTATAACCGAGTTTATTTTTTAGTTCAGATTGATGAAAACCGTATCAAAAAAGCGTGAAACCTTTCCTAGCAATGTTTCATGAGCATTTAATTGATCATTCTTTGCGTTTTTCCGATTCAAGATCTTCGTATACTCAAGGGTCCTTATGTTCAGATTTCGAGCGTTCATTTGTGTTTCGAGACCACGAAATTTTGAAGGCACGACGACCCTAGAGTACGTTTGTTTTTTTTTCTAGGCAAATCAACTTTTGGATAGTGATCTCAGCCTGGGCTTCGTTCCAAACAATTTTTTTTCAGAGCGACAACACAAAAGTATAATGGTATGTGTTACAAAATTGTACTAACTTGCTTGAAATGTGTTAGCTGGATTGCCAGTGTCAACCAATGTTACATTAATGGGAAATATTGTAGAGTCTCTAGTGTAGTTGACCAGTGTGCAAAAAAATTCAACGTCAGGGTTGCTCTTTTCCCTTTTATAACATCCCGTGAATCGTGGTTCCCCTAATGCTGCTTCTACTGTGAGCAGTTGATCCATGGTCTGCGTTTTGTTTTCCACTCCGTAAGCGGTGATGTCGACTGTTAGCGGGAAACTTGTAGACTCTGTTGAAGGTAGACCAAATGTGCACTCTTGAATAACTCCACTGGTGCAATCGGTGGGGGCTGTAAACATAAGGGATTTTTTAAAAATTTTGGTTTGATCGAAAAATGGCTGGCCGTGAACAACTTTGCAAGTTTTCCCGGGTTTCCTATCATACAATTTTTTTAGTTTTCTGGCGTTTTTTTTTCTAAGAGTTAATGACTTCCTTGGTTCCTTGCAATGATTGCACTAATCAATACACTCTTAAGTTCATCCGTGTACTGAGATAATGAAAAATTGGGTGTCAACACACGATTTCTCGTAAATAACAAGACAGGATAAATCTGGTCATAAAATTTTTCAAGAAATTTTTCATGTAAAACCATACGAAACCGTGCGTGCGTGTTTATCAAAACTTCATTTCAAAAAATTCATAATTGATGTGTAAACAAACGAAATTTTTGTGTTTTTACATGAAAAATTACATGAAATTTCTTGTAAATCACATCAAAAATCTTGATGCCCATCCCGAGAAAGTCTGGCAAAATTTCATCACACGAGAGATAAACGTGTGATTTCCCACGATAGAACTTTGGTTATGATTTTTTGGCATCATGGTAACTAAAGGATTACGGCATTAGGTGAAACCGAGTTAGTATAATTCGCGCATCTAAAGACTGATTCGGCGCTATCGTAGTAGGGTTCACCAACTGTGGGTTTCTATGTATGGGTGCGAAATTCCACACTAATGCAAAGGCTTAAAACGTCTTTTTTCAGTTTAATAGTATGGAAGTGTGGTTAAGTGTTTGCTCGAGCTGTTCTTAACCCTAGCAGCTTGCTAGGATCTTGCTCAAGATGAGCGTTCAAATGAGTTTAAATGAAAGTTTTATGTATTAATTTTAAGTATTTAATATTTTTAAAAAGTGTCACTGGAAGTTTCATATAGTGTATTCGCCCATAAAAGTTCGTTCGCCTTAAAAAAATCTTAATTTTTTGGGGTTAATACAGTAATTTTTCCACGTGAATCTTAATGTTGCGTGAAAAATATCTAACAACAAACAGCTCAATTTTTTGACACTTTTAGGTTATTGCCACGCGAAAAATGTCATTATCTATGCGTCGAGACTGCTCCCTACATCAACCCCTCAAAACCCCATCCCCGGCATCCACTCTCTGAAACTTTTTACCCAGCCACCCTTTAGCCCAGCACCACTGAGTGCAGCCGTTGCTGATATGTTATTGATTTCCAGCCGCAATATTACGATAAAAGTTCTGCACAATCAGGTCTTTTATCAGAAAACTCCTGTAACAACAGTGGACAAAATAATGAGCATTTTTTTCGCAAAAGAGTGAAAAATTGATAATTTAAAAAGTTAAAACACGGTTGCGGCCGTTACAAAAACGTAGTTGTGTGCAAAATTGGTGACCCAAAAACTCAATACCTGAGTCGTAATAAGAAGTATTGTAAAACTTTTAACAACTTTTGCTTTGATTTGTCCTCAGTTGGCATAAAATTTGAAAATTTTCACCGAAACAGAAGAAGAAGCATTTAAAATTGTTGAGAACGCGTTCCAACTTTCAGAAGAGATTGCAAAAAAATAGTCCAAAGAGTTTAAATCAACAGCTAGCTGACATGAACTTGAAATATTTCAGTCCTTTGGAAATACGTTTTCCTTCCTGACAGCAAAAAGAGTCTTCTTACGAAGGAACTGTTTACCCTTATGGCTTCATTTTTGTTCCGACCCCATCATATGGGGGGGAGGAACTATATACTCAAATGGGTTTTTTTTTGTTCAGTGAATTTTCGCCGATCGATATATTCATCGTAGAAACTTATGAGTGGTATCATTAAAAAGCCCGTCCAGCGTAGATTATAGAATTAAAAAGATTTTTTCGAAATTCATTTTTTACAGGGAGTTATCGAGCTCCAAAATTTTGTGATCATTCTGGCGTTTTTGTTCACTTTTACAGTTTTTTTTCACTTTTCCGATAAAAGCATGTGTCATATCATTGAAAAGCCCTTTGAAATAGATTATATAAGTTTTTTTTGAAAAATCCCTGATCAGGTAATATATTTTTTTAGTTATCATATTGACATTTTCGTGGTGTCAAAGTGTATTTCTGATGTTGGTTTTAGATTTTCGGTTTTTGGATAGCAAATTACCGTGTAAAAATATTCACTGCGCCTAGGGTAGAATGATACCAATTTCGTAAAACCTTCGAAACAGAATAGATTCAAAAATTTCTAATTTCTGTCTGGAAAAGGCAAAAACAAAATTTTTGGTTTTTGCCAGTTAAGGTTATTAAAAAATTATTAAAAGGCTTTAGAAAGTTAAATTTAAAAAAGTTATGTCACCCTGATTTGGGGTTTTTGAACAATAAAGTTCGAAAACACCAAATCAGATTGACAAAACCTTTCTAAATTTAAATTTCAAGAACTAGCAGATTTGGATCTAGTCTATCCCCCACCAAAGTGGGTATCTATTTTTACGCCGCCCCACGCCTACGTGCTGTTGTTTTGCACAGTGATACGCTGCATCAGGACTCTTGAATTGTAAATGGTAGTAATGAAAAAAAGATAGGGGGCGGCGGAGCAGAACAGATCCCATAATTTTTTCCCCTTGTCTAAAAAACAGGGGTCTTCCAATTATAGGACCCCCCCACCTCAACTTAGTGGTCAGATAACCTATAGCCCCCCCCCAGTCATAGTAATTATACAATAATGGGGGCTAAAATTTCATGGGGGATATAATGGGAAAGACCGAAATATAGATCTGCACAACTTTAGTTCATATGTAGTTGAAACCTATTCAATAAATGGTCTTTCACATTATAACCCCCTGCAATTATAGCTCCCCATTATGGTATATTTACCATGACTGGGGGTTATAAGTTATATAACCACTAAACTGGGGGGGGGGGGTTATAATGGGTAAGACCCCATTATTGAGCCTGTTTCAACTAAAAATTTATAAAAAAATGTGTCGGTCTATCTTTTAGATATGGGGGGAGAATTATGGGATCTATTTCCCCCGCCCTCCGTACCTTGTTTCTTATTACTACGTTTTACAATTCATGTGTTGTGATGCAGAGTATTACTGTGCAAAACATTAGCATGTAGGCGTGGGGTGGCGTAAAAGTTACGGGTCGTTCCCATTATAGACCCCCCATGAAATTTTAGCCCCCATTATGGTATAATTACCATGATGGGGGCTATAGGTTATCTGACAACTAAGCTGGTGGGGGCTATATTGGGAAAGACCCAAAGTTACATACCCACTTTGCTGGGGGGGATAGATTGGTTCCAAAACTGATGGTTGCAATAATAGCTTTGACCTCATTCTGATGGTGATAATTAAAATGGGAGTAAATTGTATTGTGTTTGCAGAAATCAAACGTGCGTTCAAATCATCAAAAAAGTTGTGATTTTTGGCAGAGTTGTTTTGCTGCTGATGATTTCGCGCCAAGTCAAAAATTGCAGCGACAAAGAATTTTTTGCTCATCTCAATCTATAGAAGTCAACAGAAGTTATATTGTTGGGAAAAAAGTCGGTGTCCCCAAAGTACTAAATATCATCCCCCCCCCCCAAAAAAAACATACATACACAAAAACACACACATACCCAAACACACACACACACACACACACACACAATCATGTATGCGTGGAGGGCGTTCGAAGTGGTTGGGGGGGGGGGTCGGAACATAATGTGCTGTGCACATTATCACGATTCGCCTTGTATTCTTTAGTTCTCGAAAAAGAACTTTTCTTTTTGAAGCACCATTGCACACGTATTCCTAAATTTCCTAGCTTGCCTATGGGAAAACAAAAGAAATGGGTTGAACTGTTCTCTAACATTTCATGCGTTCATTTTAGTACGAAAGAAGACAAGGGAGGGACTAGCAAAAAATCATGTTCAGTTGTTTGTGAGAGAATTATATAAAAAGAGGAACAGCAATAGTAATACAAGCCTAAAAAATTTTAGTCTTGCTTTATTTTTTTGGTATAATTATTGTTGAAGCTGGAGTTTATGTTATCGTTTTCGTTCATGGATACCTTTTTCTTAGCCTCTCGATTTTTTAGACGCCGAGTAAAAATTTTCTGAGCTGTTTAGAGTAGTTTCGGTGTTTGCAAACAGTCTTTCAGATTTCAAGGCCTGCCTACAGATCGGTATGGATTTGAGCAATTTCCAAATTCTGAAACAAAATCATTATATCCGGCTTTCCTTCAGACAGCATATCAAATTTAATTTTTTTTCAACTGGAAAGAAATACCGGCGGATTTAAAAGTGATATTAAAAATCATAGCTAATTCAAATTATAATCTTTGATTTCGAAAAAAAAAATCAAAATTTTTAATTTTACGCTTGTTTTGAATAGCAAATTTAGACCAAGTGTTATAGATTGAGTTCATTTATTAAAAAATTAAGTATTCTCCTGTGAATTAGATTGCAAATTCTGAGAACGATTTGGATTTTTTTTCTAGCTGCCGATTTTACTATTTTTGCACCATTAGAGCTTATTCTTTAACAATTGAGCTTTCTTTTGTCCTTGACTTACTGAAATCCAGATCTGAAGAAGTTCCTCCTGGTTCGACGTCAACTACAAGTCGGGGAATAGTCCCTTTGATCTTGACAGTTAAGCTGACCTCCACCGTCTCATTTGCAAGATCCATCGTCATGTCAGACGCAATCTCGTCTATTAATACACAAGGTCCTAGAGTGAATGGTTGGCCTATAAACTGTGTGCTTTGACCATCCGGATAAAAAATATACATTGAGAAAACATTTGGTTGGTTACAAGGTATACTAGTCAATTTTACTGTTTCTGTTGGTTGGAACACCCCTTTTCCAACGACTGGTTCGAACATCCGGTTTCCACCGACTGGGTCGTTTTTTTACAATAACCATGACCTTGGTGTAGATATCAGTAGTAAGGGTGTAAGAAACTAGAACCGTATCTTCATTTTGCTCGAATGTCATGTTTATGAAATTTGCTCTTCCGATTACAGCACCGCGTATCTTACTCTCTTTGATAGCAATTGCTTTTACTTTCAAGTACTTTCCAATAAGGCTTTTGTCGAAAAACAAAGAGAATTTGTTCGAAAAATCGCGAAACCCAGTTTGTAATATTATGCTTTCGTTTTGTAACTCAACTACTTCGTATTCTATCTTCTGCCCGAAGTGACTAACTATATATTCCACCTCAAAGCTCTCGTCTTCAAGAATTTTAACAGAAAGGTGGTAGGGTGCTTGTGGCGGTAGTGAAAAAAATGACGTCACAGTATCACTGAAAGTATCTGTACTTATATGAGACGTAAGGGTATAGTTCTGTCCAGGGATAAGATCGGTAAACTTAAATTCTAGACCATCCTCATGAGTTCTAGCAATTTGACCGCCATCTCGATCTAGAGTTAGGTTCAGGGCTGTGACAATGTCCCTAGCTTCATCGTTTAACTGTATTTCAATTTCTGCCGTTGTTTCGAAAGCCACCAAAGTCTGTTTAATTCGTGGAAATGTTGACCGATCGGCCGAGTAATAATCGTGACCATATATGGTAACTTTCGACAATTGAACATTCGGTTCTGACGGAATAGCGAACTCGAACCCACATTCTCGACCAGATATTGCGTTTGTGTTGTTAACATTGCACTGTTCGTTGTATCCATCTGAAAAATGGTATGTTTTTGTCTGGGATGGGATCTTTACTGGACACCGATCACATAGTTACCCCATCCTTATAGTCGGATTGAAATTACACGACTCTCTTGTAAGAATTAGTAAAAAAAAATCCCAGACGTCTAAAAGGGGAAGATCTTGCATACTAAGGAATATCTAGTAGGATTTTTAGAATAAACGCATATATTGTATGAGCTCTAGGAAGATCTTCTAAGACAAGTGGTATTATGGAAAGACTTACAATACATGAGTTTTGTCTTGCAAACTTTTTGCAAGATGTTTTGTCATCATACAAGATAGTTACAGTGCTTTGCAAAAAAGGCGGGTAACTACATTTGACAGTGTATAAATTTTCCCATTACTTTTTCAGGGATCTTTTCTGCTAGCCCCCCCCCCCTTCCCCAGTCCTATATAGCTGAAATTTAGGCACCCCCAAAAATTAATATTTTGTTACCTTCTGAAAATGTAATTTTAATTTCATAATATCGTTCTTGGTACATTACATCAGTAATTACTAAAGATGCGACAAGAACAACTTTTTGGTTGATGTTTACATTATATGCGGTGACTTATTACTGTACACATTTTATTTTCAAACCTCCGCTCTTGCAGTATTTTTTAAATGCCTATTCAGACGTATGCATACGTAATAACTTAAATGCATACATAATGTTTAGACATATAAAATGGGGGATGCCTAATATAATGGGGGAGGGCGCTAGCGGAAAAGATCCTCAATCAGATTGTTTCTAA